>NW_027496671.1:0-197817 GCF_021521415.1 Bidens hawaiensis
TGCGTGAGTTAATTACAACCACTCGAAGTTGTTAGGATTGGTATTTGAGAAATCGAAATCAATCTGAATCGTTCTACTTTACCAACTGCTTGTCTACTTAAATTGATATTCTCGTGATAGCATTCTATTAAGCATATGATGCACTTGAAAATATGCATGTTATTTTCTATTATGTCATAGAATATGCTCACTCAAAAATGAGGAATATAGTTTATCATATATTATTAGGGCAAGTTTATCATATTTTTATTTAATAATCATCAAGGAACAATGGAGTGGATTCTTAATCTTAGATGGTAACCTTCATATAATTGAACTACTCATTTAGAACTTCTCTTCTTGTCACCTATATATTATATATAAGTATCTATATTTTATGAAAAGTTCAAAAATCAAACTAAAATGATTAAAACTCTCCGATTACATTAAGACGAAGATTCATTATTTGAACCATTTGTGTTCACGGATCGAACTTGGTTCTTACCTGTACTATCTACATATATGATAGGTACACTTGCTTATTTTGTGTGTGTTTAGTTTTAGTAAAAATCACTTTTATAAATTTAAAACACGATCTTGTGCAAAGCTAAATCTCCAATCCATAATATATTTTAACGCACCGCTCACAGAACATCAGAATTCAATCACAAACTAGTCAAGAACACACTATAAATGACCTAACAGAACCCTATCCTATGAAACAATCAACAAGGGTGATGTGAAACAATAAATTTAAGCAAATAAAACCAAGTAATCATACGCATCAATTAAATCAAACTCAAGATTTACTCAAAAACATAAAATCCATAACGAACATAATCTCAATCAAAATTCAACCAAACAAAGGTTCATCATGACCTAGGTAGTTTAATAATTTTATCCTTGCATCATGTAATCCAAATCAAACATAGTAGTAGAATAATTAAGAAAAACATGATGAAATGTTGAAAAACGGAAAATCAAAGGTGATATCCCGGGTCCAATCTCCGGTTTACCGGTTTGCGGAGTCCGGGATGGTGATGCTGGGGATGAGCCGGGTATGGAAGGAGGCGTCTCAGGTTCCCATCCTTCTCGAATACGGTTTGAACTCTACTCCTTATGGTATGTCTTGTCTTTCTTGCTGATATGAGTTTGTCTTCTAACTGTTTCTTTTCTTTCAGAGGGGAACAATTTGGAGTCGCTCCTGTACCCGCGGGAAGCTGACGATCCCGTGCGGGTGGGTACTCGTGCTCTTGACGAGAATGAGTTGCCCATCCTGGAGCAAACAGCGGATCGGTTTGTGGAGGTCTATCCGCTGGGCCACGAGATCCTGAGCCACCGGCGGCCAGGTAAGGCGTTATTCTCTCCTCCCCCCCCCCCCTCAGTGCTGTACCCGCTGCTGGAATTCCTGACCTGTCTTCTTCTGAGGAATCCGCAGATGGTCCTCCGTTAGTGCGGAAGAAGAGGGCTGCCGGCGGGAAAGGGAAGGAGAAGGCGGCCTCCACAGCCGATCCAGTGCTCCTATCTGACACTGAGTCAGATAGTGAAGAGGTGGCGGGGAACCCCGGTGGTGAGAAGACCACTGTTCCGGAGGCTACGACTGTTACCTCCAGAGAACCAATGATGACGACGGTGACCGGCATCAAGAGACCGGCTCCATCGGGTTCTTCCCCGCCCGTCCGTACGTTCAAGCTCAAGAAAACCCGTAAGTACAACTCTTAGCTTTTATCTTCGTAGTTTAATCTTCAAGTCTTTTTAACACTTTTCTTCTTTACGCAGGTGTGGATGTTGGCGCATTCCAGGGTGAGGGGCCGAGTACTACCTCTCCGCCAATGACGGTAGGCTTGGTCAGCCTACCTGAGGCGTCGACACAGGCGCCTGCGCCTGCTTCCGCTGGTTCAGTTGCTCATTCTGAGCCGACTGTTCCAGCCGAGATGACGTCACCGCCGGCTGTGAGTGCAATTTTTACAGCATCCTTCACAGAGCCGGCGGTTACTTTTGCCGCGGATTCTGCGGCAGCGACCGCGGCGGCGACCACGGCTGCTGCTACTATGCCCCCGGCAACGACGGCCGGTCCCTCAGGTACGCGTGGGGCTTCTCGCATCTTTCCGCCACCTTCCCATCTGCCTGACCTCTTGGATGGATTTCCATTGGGTTCAGGTGATGGGTTCGGCGGCTATCGGCCTGTAATTGACCCTACAGGTGCGTAGGGTTCCTTTGGCCCTTTTTCAGTTATATATTTTATCATCTTTTCCTAACTGCTTTTTGTTTTCTGCAGTTTCGGATTCCAATGAAGTGTATGTTCCGCGATGGAACATACGCCGAGGAACAACCCTTCGTACCCCTGTGGAGTGCGTGGAATGGGCTCGCCACGCTGCTCCCCATGGTGCGTTGGGGGAAGCCATGGCTAGCTACCAGGAGGGTAGGCTAACCAACGAGCTTCGAGTTCTCCAAGCCCGGATGCAGCCGCGCGTCGAGCTGCTTTGTCGTGAAAACGACAAGTTGAAAGCAGCTCGCGCCAAGGAAGTATCCCGAGCGCGGGCTCTTCGGGAGGAGAACCAAAAGCTGTCCGCAGCTGCTGCGGAGAAGGAGAAGGCCTTCAAGGCCCTCGAGGTTGAGGTTCAAGCGCGACTCGAGGCCCGCTCCAAGGCTGCCCAAGCTGTTAACGAACAGCTTCGGCTAGCTAAGGAGACTGCGAGGAACGCGACCGAGAGGGCCACCAAGGCTGAAGCCGTTGCTGAGCCTTTACGCGTGGAGAACGAGGAGCTCAAGGCCAAATTAGAGGCTCTCCAAAACACTCATGATGCCTTGGCGATGGAAGATGCCAAGAAGCTCCAGGAGATCTTGGACCAGAGGGGCGTGCTTGACCATACCGAGCGGAAGCTTAAGGGCGTCGAAGAGGCTGCAGCAAAGGAAGTGCTACTTGCCAACCTTAACAAAAGCGAAGCCGAACGCGCCTGCACCCAAGCTCAAGCCGCCCTTAAAGAAGCTCTGGTTGCCAAGGAATGGCTTCTTCGAGAAGCGTTGTCTCAGGTAAGTCTATCTTCATGTCTTCACGCTTTTCTTTGTAGATAGGGTGCTGACACTTGTATATTTTCTTATGTAGGTTGTGCATCGGGTCTTTTCAGAGACATCCTACGACGATGCAATGAGCGCAGCCCTCAACGCTTCTCACGAGGATGGGGAACGGGTCGGCTTCCTGCTTGGTCTAGGGTTTGTTGAGAAAGGCGTCCCGCCATCCAACTTCCCTTTGTACAATGTAGATACCGAAGCTATATATGACCAAGCAGTAAATCAATACGTCGCCTTCCCGCATCCGGTGGTGGAGAAGGTGAATGAAATTGCTGCTGCTGATGACGGGCTACCTATCCTTAAGGCTTACCTTGAACAGCCACGCTCTACTGACGGCGCTGGTCCAAGTGGAAGTGGCCCTGAAGCCTGATCCTGAAGATCCCTTCCCGCTGCTAGGATAGATTTAGTTTGTATAGATTTACTTTCTTGTAGGCGGGTAGTCACCCAGCCATTGTAACGAATATTTATGAAATGTAAATCTTTGTGCGGCTAAGACCGCTTGATTCATTGGATTCCTTGCTTTATAAACTTTATGACTTGCATTCTTTAGTTTAAATTAGCAATTTTCCAAGTGTTTAGGATAAGTTAACCTTTGAACGTGGTAGATAGGTATGAAGTTTTGCTTCCTCCTTCGTGATTGTGCGGGTATGACCGTCACTTGCACTTGGTAGGATGGCTAAACTTTACCCATATCTGACCTGCGTGTAGGTTTTCCTCATCTTTGAGGATAAGTTAACCTTTGAACGTGGTAGATAATCGGTGTGAAGTTTTGCTTCCTCCTTCGTGATTGTGCGGGTATGACCGTCACTTGCACTTAGTAGGATGGCTAAACTTTACCCATATCTGACCTGCGTGTAGGTTTTCCTTATCTTTTTTTTTTTTTTTTAGGATAACCTTTGAACGTGGTAGATGATAGGTTGAAGTTTTGCTTCCTTGTTTGTGATTGTGCGGGTAAGACCGTCACTTGCACTTACAAGGATGGCTAAACTTTACTTACCTCATACCTGCGTGTAGGTTTCCCTTATTTTTAACGTTGTGTTTATGCGGGTTTTGCCGCCTTCCACACGTAACGACTTACTTCTCCCCGTTTATGCGGTAAATACCGGCACCAGTGGGAAGTTCATAAGGATAAAGGTAAACGCATTATGAAAGGAGAATCATTTCCATTAGAAGTGGCTCTAGGCCTTTACAAGTTTTGGAATTGATGTACATATAACATTTGCGTAATTGAGCTCCATTCCATGTTCTTGGGATGGGAGTGCCATCGAGCCTTTCGAGCCGGTATGCGCCCTTTCCCAGGACTTCTTTGATAATGTATGGCCCTTCCCAAACCGGGGCCAGCTTTCCCGGGCGCTCTTGGTTTGAAGCCTCGTTGTTACGCAGTATGTAGTCTCCTATCTTGAAGTTGCAGAGTTTTACCCGCGTGTTGTAGTACTTTTGCATTTGTCGTTTGTAGTTCTCTTCACGCACTGCGGCTAAGTCTCTGCGTTCCTCGGTTAGCATAAGATCCAACCGTCTTTCCGCATCATTGTCTTCTGGCTGAATCAAGACCCTTGGCGAGGGTAGACCAATTTCGACCGGGACCATGGCTTCAGTGCCATAAGTGAGGCTGAACGGGGTTTCTCCCGTACTGGCCTTCTTCAGCGTTCTGTTTGCCCAAAGGACGTGCGGAAGCTCGTCCACCCAGCCGGATCTGTGTTCCAAGAGTCTTTTCTTTATGCCATCGACGATGCTCTTGTTTGCTCTTTCCACCTCACCATTACCTTGCGGGTGTGCCACTGAGGTAAAGGTGTGGGTAATTTGAAGTTCTTTTAGCCACTGTTGTAGCTTCTTGTCAGCAAAGTTGGTGCCGTTATCGCTCACCAAATTCTGTGGAAGTCCAAAACGACAAATAATAAATTCCCAAATAAATTTTTTGATATGCTTCGCGGTTGTTTGGGCTAAAGGTTTTGCTTCTATCCACTTGGTGAAGTAGTCGATGGCTACCACTAGGAACTGAACATTTCCTGCTGCTGTAGGAAATGGGCATGTCACATCGATGGCCCACTTCTGAAATGGCCATGAAGAAGTGACTGGAACCAGTTCGTTCTTCGGGCGGTGCGTGTTGGGTGCGTAAAGTTGGCAAGACCTGCATTTTCTGATGTATGCCAGTGCATCCGTATGCATCCCCGGCCAAAAGTATCCCGCGTTGTTTAGCTTGGCTACAACAGCGCGGGGACCTGCGTGTACTCCACAGATGCCTTCGTGTACTTCCCTTAGGAGGTAGTCAGCATCTTGGTTGTCCACGCATCTTAAGAGTGGGCCAAGAAAGTTACGTCTGTAAAGGATGTCATTGACAAGTTGATAATTCAGTGCTTTACAGCGTAGTTTTCTTGCCTGTGTTTTTGACTCTGGTAATGTTCCTGCTGCAAGGTAATTTATTATTGGTGTCATCCACGTTTCTGTACCGGTTTGGATGACACAAATTTCCTTGTGCGGGACTGATGGTGCTTCGAGGAGTTCAATGCGGATGTCCTTTCCCAAGTGGGTGAAGGCTAGTGACGCAAGCTTGCTTAACGCATCCGCAGATTTGTTTTCGCTGCGCTTGACGTGTATGACTTAACAATCACTAAAATCACGCATAAGGGTTTTTGCCTGGGCGAGGTACAGGGCCATTGTGTCGTTCATAGCCGTGTACGTCCCATTTATTTGGTTGGCCACCAGCATGGAATCCACGTGGGCTTCCAAGTTTTTCACTCCCATTTTACGCGCAATTCTCAAACCGGCCAAGAATGCTTCATATTCGGCTTCGTTATTCGTACTTGGAAAATCCAACCGAATAGCGTAAGTATATTCTTGGTCTGCTGGGTTGGTTAATTTTAACCCTGCGCCTGAACCCTCGCTACTGGCTGCTCCATCAGTGTAGAGTCGCCAGACATCATTGATGTCCTGTGCTGGGGAGGGTTGAGCCTCCTCCTAGCACTCTTTCTCCCGCGAAGCGGGGACTTCAGCAATAAAATCGGCCAGGACCTGGCCCTTTATGGCTGGTCTTGGCTTGTACTTAATTGCATATTCTCCCAATTCAATTGCCCATTTGGCTAGACGTCCCGATAATTCGGGTTTGCCTAGAACGTTTGAGAGTTTGAAGTTGGTGAGAATGGTGATTGGGTGGCCCTGGAAATATCGTCTTAACCTGCGTGAAGCGTGTATGAGTGCTAAGACCAATTTTTCGAGGGTAGAGTACCGGGTTTCTACGTCTGTTAGTACACGGCTAACATAATAGATTGGCATCTGGATGCCTTTTCGTTCTATTAGCAGGACTGCCCCGGTTGCTCTATCTGTTGCGGAAAGGTATAGGATTAACTCCTCTCCCGTTTGTGGTGCTGTAAGTGTTGGGAGTTCGATCAGGCGTGACCGAATCTCCTGAAAAGCTGCTTCCGCTTCTGGTGTCCAGCGGAAGTGCGTTTTCTTTAAGCAGTTTCTCAATGTTGACACGAAAGGAAACGACTTATCCGCATGGTTTGCCAAAAAGCGATTAAGTGCGACTAGTCGTCCATTCAGTGTCTGAGCCTGCTTGATGGTGGTAGGTGATTCCATTTTAATAATGGCTTCGACCTTTTCAGGGTTCGCTCTGAAGCCATCTTTAGTAACAATGACTCCCAAGAACTTCCCTTCTTCCATCCCAAATGAACACTTGCTCGGGTTGAGCTTCATGTTTATCTTTCTGAGCGTGTTGAAAGTTTCTTCAATGTCTTTCAACATCGCTTCTGGCTCGGGGCTTTTGATGACCAAATCATCCATATAGACTTCCAAGTTTCTCCCGATTTGGGCATGAAACTCTTTGTCCATCAGTCGTTGGTACGTGGACCCTGCATTCTTAAGTCCGAATGGCATCATTTTATAACAAAATGTACCATCGGGCGTCCGAAATGCGGTTTTGTCCTGATCATCTACGGCCATGTGGATTTGATGATACCCCTTATACGCATCCAAGAAGCATTTAAGGCGAAATGGTACCAACGAATCAACCTTATATTAATTTCTGGTAACGGATAACAATCTTTGGGGCATGCTTTGTTCAAATCTTTGAAATCTATGCACATGCGCCATTGTTTGTCATTCTTCGGTACCATTACAGGATTTGCAACCCATATTTGATATCTGCTAACGCGTACGATGCCTGCGTCAAGGAGTTCCTTGACTTGGGTTCTACACGCGTTAGTTTGTTCAGGCCCCATTACTCTGCGCTTTTCTACGACTGGCGTGACAGCCGGATCGCACTTGAGCTTATGCTCCGCCTTACTTC
The DNA here is from genome assembly GCF_021521415.1 of Bidens hawaiensis. NCBI lineage: Eukaryota > Viridiplantae > Streptophyta > Magnoliopsida > Asterales > Asteraceae > Bidens > Bidens hawaiensis. The sequence goes on from NW_027496671.1 coordinate 7,337, forward strand.
GGGGTACACCAGTCATGTCAGCTGGTGCCCACGCAAAGATGTCAGCGTTTTTCTGCAGTAAGCGTTTGAGTAGGGTGCGGGTGGGATCAACGATTGTTGGTCCAATGGTAACGGCCTGGTCGGGGTATTTGCCATTGAAGGCCCATTTTTCCGGTTCGGTGATGGTTGGTTTAGCTTTTTTCGGTTTGGGTTTAGATGAGACAGATGCGATGCATACCTGGGGAATGCCAGTGATCATCGCTACACCCTCAGCTGTTGGCCATCCCATCATGCCGTGGACTGAAGATACCACGGCGTTGAATCTTGCCATCCCGTCTCTTCCGAATAGGATGTCGTACGTGTGGTGTGGCTTTTTCATCACGACAAAATCCACGTCTTCTGTGCGTGAATGATTCCCATCAGTAAGAGTAACGGGGAAAGATAGGATACCCAGGGGGGTTTCTGTACTGCCGTCAAACCCTTCCATTGAAGCGTAGACCGTTTCCAAGCGTTCTTTGTCTTCATCATCCAGCTTATCAAAGAACTGCCTGTACATCACTGTCGACGAAGCGCCATTGTCAGCAAGAGTGCGGGAAGTGATGTAATGCCCCAGCTGGCTTCTGATGACGATGGGGCCTTCTTTGCTGGGGCCTCCTGGCACTCGCGGGAAGCGCACCTCAGCTTCCTTCCACGCGCATGGTTCTGTCACTCGTCTTTTTCTTCCTCTGACCTTGCCATGAACCATGTTGATGCTGATGTCGACGGGCTTTCGTCCGTTACCTCTGTACCGGTTGTCATTCCTTCCTCCCTTCCTGATTGATGCCACGAGATGTGCAAGTCTTCCATCCTTGACAAATGTCTCAATAATATCCTTCAAGGATGTGCACTCTTCAGTACCATGACCCTTTGTCCCGTGGAAATCACAGGATTTGCTTTGATCCGCATTAGGTTTCTGCCGGATCAATGGGGCTTTTGGCCATGGCAATTTTTCCGTGGCAAATATCTCCGTGACGCTCTTCGTGAGTGGCGTCCACCGGTGTTTTCGGTTTGAAGGGTGTGTGTTGTCCCTTCCGCCAACAAGAGGGCGAGAGCTGGATGAGGTGTCAAAGTTTACCCTTGACTGCCAGATACCTAGCCTCCTCTTTTTGTTCTGCCGGGCGATCCGGACATTGTTTTCTCTTGTCCTCTGCGTGTAGAGGTGTGTACTCTGGGGAAGATCCCTTCCCAGTTGCTTTTCCGTCTCGGCAAAGCGCTTTGCCGCCGTCATGATGGCATCCCATGTTGATGGCATGCCATCCTTACCCGTCAACGTGCGGATAAGTTCTGGGTATTCGGCGCCTTGGATGAAGGCGGCGCGAACCAGATCCTCACTTATGTTGCCGAGACTTAGCTTTTTAGAGTTGAAGCGAGTGATGAAGTCTAGTAAAGATTCATCCTCCTCTCTCACGCAGTTGAGGATCGTCCACTGCTCTTCAGTGTACTTCCTCTGTTGGCTGAAGTGCTGGCTGAACTTGTTCTGAAAGTCCGCCCAGTCATATATGTGGTGGATCGGTAAACGATCGAACCATGCCCTGGCCGCTCCGACCCGAGTCATCTGGAACATGTAGCACCACGTGGGTTCCGTCCAGTTGCTGATGGTAGCCCCCGCAATGAACCTGTTCAAATGGTCGTCTGGGTCGGATAGACCATCATAAGTGCCAATGTTGGACATTTGTTTGGCACTTCTTGGGGCGATTGCTTCCGCAATGTCCCTTGCGAATTTTGACTTTCCTGCATTTGAAGCAGTTGGTCTAAAGGTTTTGGAGAAGTCACGCGGGTTTCTCTCCGCGATTGGTTTAAAAGTTTCCCCAAAATTCCTTTTTGGTTGGACGTCCGTTTCCTTACGCTTCCCTTTCGCCTTATGGCGAGGGTTTGCGTCGGTATCGGACTCCAACTCGTCGTCTGAGTACTCGCAGTCACTGCTCATATTGAGGTGTTGGCGAGTACTGGCGAATTCGTCAGCCTGTTGAACTGAACGCAAGCGTTCATCCAATTCGGCTTGGAATTCTCTTTGCCGTGCTTCGGCCCATGCCTTCACTTGATCTAGTGTTTGGCGAGGGACCTTCGTTCGTTTTTCCAGCTGGGTATCGGTGAACCCCAGTGGAATATTTACTGCACTTGCCCCGGCTTGGGTAGTCGGGGTAGTGTTCGTAAGGATTGTATAACCGCCGGTGTTCCCCCCAGTTGCTGGGGTTGTTACCGGGGTTTCTTGGTCGGTTACTGGCCTTTGGACCGGAGTAACGTTAACCATTTCTTCAGAAATTGTGAAAAAACTAAAATAGTTCTAGCTTTTATGCACGGATGGCGCCAATGAAGAAACACTAAGTGAACCCTGGACAGATTATAGATAATCTGGGGGTTAAGTAATGTTTCCCACGGATGAGATCTAGCTGAGAAGGCTGTTCTTCAGGAGACCTGCAAAACAAACACCGTAAGCTCGTCACTGAGAAGGGGGGGTTCCTCCTTGTGACCACCCTCCGGCGTGAGAATCAGACTAGATTGCTCTGAATATAAGTGTATATTAAGAGATTGCTAGATAACTGGATAGTAGATGATCTTACCATTCCAAGATGTTGGAGTATTTATAGCCGAAGGTAGGTTTCCAAGCAGGTACAGCCGGCTGAATAGTATTCCTGTTCTACCAACAGTGGATTATGCACAGGCCATACTGGTTACGGCCAACAGTAACAAAGTCGGCTGCACTATTCCACCAACTGTAGATTATGCACGTCCCACCTACTGTGGATTATACGCAGGCCATGCTGGTTGGTGAATAGGTTACGGCCAACAGTAACACTATTCTACCAACTGTAGGCTACGCACGCCCGTCAGTAAGAGTTGGTGAGTAGGCAGCGGCTAATAGTGACAAACAGTACTAGAGGGTGCTCCTCCTCGTACTGTTGTCGGTGAGCTGTCACCCTGTGATTGGCTCATGGGTTGTTCTGGTCAGATCGTCTGTCCTATCCATACCTTGGTAGGTATAGTACAAAAGATCTTTCAGAATCATACGGACTGGCTCATTTTGGCGGGATTGTTCCCGCCTTGCTCATTCCTTCATGTGACTACTGAAGTAGCTATTGCCTTGTGCGTGTAGCCCTGCTGTCTGCGGGTAGCCTTCCCTGATGGCTTGTATCCGCAACTGCGGGAACAGGCGGGGTACTTCACCATTGGGAGGCTTTCCCTGCGTGTACAGCTTGCGTACTGCGCGTAAGATTCTATGAGCATGGTGGGTCCTGCGGGAGCAGAAGGCCTTTGCGCAGACGTCCCTATTCAAGGTGAGTCTTGCGGGACCAACTGGTCTCTGCTGGGACCTACCTCTTCACTAATTATATGGTTTATTGCACCATTCAAATTTATTACAAATTCATAATTTTATATATGCAAATTACTTTTGTAATGTTTTAAGGATTTGATCATTATATTATATATTCTTATTCTTATATACATCACTGGTTAAAAAAAAAGTTATTCAATTCATTGGATGGGTTTTGCTAACACGGGTTTGTACACACCATGACGTCAATCTGTTTTGCACTTATTTTCTTTATCAACTAGTACATTTTGTTTGAACGGCCGATTTATTAGAAACCAACAAAGAACTTGACTGGCAAGATAAAAACAAATCAAAGTACAATTACATCCGATTAAAAAGACACCCTATTATACATACTCAAAAATAATACGAATACGTTCCCCCGTTCTATCCCCTCTATTTCCCCTAGTTTTACCCAACGATAACTATATTTTTTAATATCCTCCTTTAGTCTATCGACTAGTATATATATTTTGTTTCGACTGAAGTATGTTATATGTAAATAGAAACGAATAACATTAGCTACAAGTCTTTGTTCCAATTATAAAATTAAAAACATATCTATATCTTAATATTCATACGTTAATATACAAAGGGAAAAGGAATATTGGGTTGTTACACATCTAACTTTGATGTTTAAACCCCCCCCCTAAAAAGACGTAGTTTTGTTTATTTCAATCCTCTTTTCTCTCCATCAATTTCTCATCCACATCTAGCTTTTTACGAATTCATGTGTATTGTGGAGGCTAATCCTGTGATTAAATATTCAACAATCTTCATTTTCATTTATACATCACAATTGATTGAATAGATAAAAAAAGTCTTTCGTCGCCTCAAATTAAACACGTACTGGTTATATCCATTTGTGGTTGCAATTCCTCCAAATTGATGCACCAAGAGAAAGTTATGATTAAACCTCTTCTTAGTTTCAATTGTAATTGCCAAAACTAATAATTCTTATTGAGATGCTTAAATTTAAAATTAACCTTAAACAAATATTTACCCAAATTTGAACATTAAAATTGACGAAGTGGCCACAAAGTTTGCATTTTGATCAATGGCTTACTAGATAGGATTTCTAATTCACAATGCAGGGAGGTATCGATCTGTACTGTTTTATAAATAAATAAAATTAACTATTAATTGATATATTGATATGACTACGTAGTTTTGTTGGGGGGTTTTCACATCTAACCCATATTCACTTTTCCATACATAAATTGTATATATCTATACTATATATAATACATAAGCCATGGGCAAATTAAAACCTCTTTTTAAGTAATTTACAACTTATAATGCATAATACACACATTATATAGCATGTAAGATAATAACAAACTTGTTTATTAAAAAATATGCCTATAAATAGTTACAACATTACCTCCTCAACCTTACTCAACTTTTGTAAATTTAAGAAATAGTTACAACTTTGGACATTTTACCAATGTATTTCTTTTAAATTTAATTGTTAACCAACTTCCCACCAACGATTTTCCAACGGCCGTAACTTTTTCATATGTTAATATTCTTTTAAGAAAATTATACCATAAAAATGAGCATTTTATTGTCTTTAATTTGGGTATGGTATTGCTATAGTTTATTCCAATTAAAATTAGGATGTTACGTATGGGTGTTCACAATTCGGTTTTAACAGCTTCTAAGTTAAGCAATAAGTCAAACCGTCGGTTCATATTTTTCATTGAAAACCGAAACTTCATCATTGAAAATTCAAACTAAATTGTTACTAATGGTTTGGTTTCACACATTGAGCTTTAATAATAAGTTTACCAACCGGCCCGGTTTAATATGGCCAATTTTCAGTATAAAGCATAAACTCAAATTAATGTTGTACGAATTTGCAACGGCTTCACAAAAAGTATGAAGGGCAAACTTAAATCGTGGGTATAACCGTTAGCAACGGGTTTTCGTCGAAAACCAAAAATGACCGGCCAGAACTTAATGAAAAAAATCAACCGTGAAATCAAGCCATTGACCAGCTTGAATGGTTTTACGGTTTTAAATCAAACAACGAACACCCATAAACTTGTTACATGATTACCAAGGTATGTGTTTCCCGCTGCATCGCGCGAACACCCGCCTAGTATTCATAATAACAAACTAAAAGCATACAATAATCCTTTCCGGGTTTTGAGTTATTTTTAATGTAGTTCTAATTTTGTATTTTAATTTGTTATTATCTATATTTTATCATTTTATGTCGGGGAGTGTTTCTTTGACTTTATTTTATGGGCGGCTCACCCTAGAGTTTAGCCGTTTTTATTTGATAGCAAACTAATTTTTTTAAATAATTATTAAAATGTAAGGTAGTGTTTGTTATATAGGAATGAAAGGTGAAATGCAATAAGTCATTTCAAATAAATGAAAAGAAGCATATTTGGTTACCATACATAAATGGAATGGATCATTCCAAATTGAATGAAACTCTTTCTACTTTTAAGATTTTCATTCTTTTGGATATAAGGTGTTTTTTTTTCATTCCTAGTCAAAAAGTCAACAATCATTATTACTATTATAAAATTATAATTATTATTATTTTCCAATTATAGTTATTATATTATTATTATATAATTATCATTATTGTTTTGTATATTATAATATACTGTTATTATATTAGAACTATTACTATATTATCATTTTTTAAAATTTGATGAGTTAGCATTTCACAACGCATATACGGTTTAATGATCTCGTTACAGCATGAGGGTCCTAAAAATAGTTATTATGAATATTAATTTATTATTAATATTATTTATTTTTATTTATTTTTTATTATTATTACTAATAAAAATATTAATAATAATAAAGTGAGTAATCATTCGATTCTTACATTGTAATCAAACATGACATTCATTTCATTCCTTTGTCCGTTCCATTCCCTTATCTATTCTATTACCCCATACCAGTGGAGGATCCAGGAAATTTTTTCAGTGGGTTCACTTTCGGTCGATTCAAACTTTTAATTCAGATTATGATTTTGATAAAGATTATATTTCAGATGAAGACTTTAATTTTAGTGGATATGAATTCACTAATTCCGAATACTATTATGATGATACTGATTGGCAATACCCTTCACCGTAATGGAAAATAATAGTTTTAATAAACTAAAAGAAACAGAAAACTCTTTAAAAATAGATAGAGATATGATAGAATTACAAAAAATAATTATATTTTATGGAGATAAAATAATTTTTAAATTAGATACGATTATAGATTTATTAGAAGCAGCGTTCCCAAATAGAAAAAACAAAATAACCCCAAATAGATTTCAGGAACCTTTAGTTCAACTTTTACAAAATATGAAAATTCCTAAAGAATATAAAAGAAATTAGAAATGAGCTCAGACGACTCTGAAAGCGAAGTTTACGTATCTCCTGAAATAGAAAATTTAATAACAAAGATAGGGGATATGGAATTAAATGATAATTTTATAAATATAAAGGCTAATGAAGAAAACTTTAATATTAATGATACTGAACAAACAAGCTCAAGTACAAATCCTAAAATTCCAATAAGAGATGAAACCCGTAGGTCAGCACAAGGATATGCTGCTGTAAAATCAACAATAAAAAATGAAGATAATTATAAACCATACCAAAATATGAAAAATGAATCGATTAATCCCTTTGGAATATATTTAGACGTAGATTGTATAAAAAATACGGAAGAAGCAATAGATAAATGGGAAACAGCTTTAAGAATAGCAGTTTCTGTTAATAAAATGGATATTGAAACACTTCAAGGATTCTTAGAAAGAACTTTAATAAATAGTGCTTTAAGATATTGGCAAAATTTACCTTTAGATATAAAGAGAACACTATTTGAACAAGATGAAATAATAGCAAACATAATAACAAGAGCAGTGGAAGCCTTTAGGTTAGAATTTTGTGGAGAAGGAAATATTATAAAAGACCCAGCAACTATCGAAAAATACTCAACAGCCTTAATAAGATTACAATTATGTGACATATGTGAAATAGATAGATATATTTGTGTATTTCAAGATTATTATTACCATATATATAATCAAGTACCGGATATGAATAGTTATTTAGCATTATTTTTTGCAAAAATACCAGACCCTTGGGGACAAAGATTAATAAAAACTTATAATCCAGGAATAGCTGATACGTTAGGAAAAAGAATAACTCATGTTAGAGATAAATTAAGTGAATGGTGCGGAGATGCTATATTAGCTAAATTAAGCAAGGGATTAAAAAGAAAAATATCTTTATGTTGTAGTAGTCCAAAAATGCCTTTAATGATTGGATGTGATAGTTCATATTATTATGGAAAGATAAAAAGAAAATATAAGAAAAGAACTCATTTTAGAAAAAGATATTTTAAAAAGCGTAAAACAAAATACTATAAGAGAAAGGGATATAAGAAGACGTTTAAGCCTACTTATAAAAGAAAACGAGATCCTAAGGAATGTAAATGTTATTTCTGTCATGAAAAAGGTTATTATGCAAATGAATGTCCAAAAAAGTTTAAAAAGAATCTTAAAATATTTGAAATAGACGAGGATATAGGAAAAATGATCGAAGAAGGAGATTTTATACCAATAAATGATTTTCAAGAAATAGACTCTGATGAAAGTATATTTATTTTAACTGAAACAGAATATACGTCATCTGAAGATGAATAGATTGGATACAGCCTCTAGTAGTAAAATAAATAATAACATAATCGATTGTCAAAATGAACAATTAGGAGAATATAAACAAGAAATTTTAATAGATAAGAAAAAGTTTAAGCAAATACAACATGAAAATTTTTCGTTATCAAACTATTCAGGATTTAAATTGAATACTTTACAAAGATTAGGAATAAGACCTAGAGATCATCATTTATATTATGGATTAAACATTCAAGAAAGGGCTCTAGATATTAATATAACATCCAATAAAGTTATGATACCTTTATTATCTAAAAAGGATATTCAAGAAAAAATACAAAAGGTAAGACCAGAAATAAGAAATACTTTAGGATGGGTTCACGTTGGAGCCATCCAAATAATAATAAAATCCACATTTAAAGAAGGTATAGATACTCCTATAGAATTAGCAATCATGGACAATAGGATCCAAAATAGAGAAGAAGCGTGTCTTGGAATATTAAGAGGAAATTTACAATATGGAAAACTTAAATTTAATATTTATCCAAGAATTTCCTATCATATTCAAGACAAGGATTTTGATAAAACGTTAAGTTTATTACAAGATTTTAAAAGAAAAGATTTCTTTAAACAACAAAACAGGCCATATTCTATTACATATGCTATCTCTTATGCAATATCGAATACTCATCATTCCGATTGTTTTAGTATAAAAGACACAATAGATTTTCCTTTTTTATTTAATGATGTGTGTCAGATACAAACGCCTACCTTACCTAAAATAGAAGAAATAGATTCAAGACCATTAAGTCTTGATTTACAAGATAAACCGTTATTATTATCTAATAATGTTTCTTCTAGATTATCATTTTCTAATAAAAGTGTAATTAGTCACCCTTTAATAAGAGATACAAATTCTAATAGATTCTCTGACATAATTAAAGCAAAAGAAGATACTATAAAAAATTACAAAATACAAGGAGAATACTTTAATGGAAATAAATATTCTCATGTAAACATTTTAATAGATACAGGTGCAAATGGAAACTATATAAATTTCAAACTTTGTAAGAATTTACAAAAATATCCATTAGACGAACCTCACCAGTATACTAATTTTAATGGTGAACTACATGAGATTAATGAAGCTGTGGAAACTATGATAAAATTTGGAGATGAAAAAATTCCATTAAGATTACTAATAAGTAATGAGGATGAAAACGACACATTAGAAATTATGTTAGGATTGACATTTTTAGAAAATGTTAAACCATATCAGATAACCTCCTACGGGTTAAAAATAACACGATATGATAAACTAATATATACACCAAAATGACAAGCCCTAGAAGTATTTATATTCCAATCGGAATCACTTATAAAGATTATAAAGCCGAGTATTTTGCAGCTTACATAGATAGTGGTTCAGGATTAAGTATTTGTAAACCAGAATGCTTTCCAGAAGAATACCATGAGGATTTAACACCTTGTAATGGTATTAGTTTTTCTAAGGATATAGTCTCTTTAAGAAGAGGAATAAGAAATCCAATAATATTGTTAGGATCATATCTAGTTAAATGTCCTTCATTCTACTTTTATGATTCAGGATCAGACGTATTATTAGGAAGTAATTTTTTAGAAAGATTTAATAAGATAACTTTTGATATAATAGCATATAAAATAATATTAAAAACACCATGCCACCACTTAATAGTTGTTAAAAGAATAAAAAATGCATACGGAAGAAAATTTCCAATTAATTTTACAAAACGCGTCAGCAAGCGTGGTGATATAGGCTACAAACCAAACCCAAAACTTGAAAAAGGAATCCCGATTTTACAATGTTACCCAGAAAAACCATTAGACTATCAAGTAAATCTAAGAAATTTAGATATCCATATTGAAAATATAAAGCATAAGCTTAAACAATGTTATACAGATAATCCATTACAATTTTGGAATAAAAATCATATAACAGCAAAATTAGAAATGAAAGATAAAGATAAGGAAATAAGAATAAAGCCCATGAGATATAATCCAGAAGACCAAAAAGAATTTAGCACCCAATTAAAAGAACTTTTAGATTTGAGATTAATTAGAGCTAGCCACAGCCCACATAGTTCTCCTGCATTCCTGGTAAGAAAACATGCAGAAATAATAAGGGGAAAACCTAGAATGGTAATAAACTATAAAAAATTAAATGATAATACTGTTTTTGATGGATATTTCTTACCTCATAAAGAAAGTTTAATAAACTGGACTAGAAATAAAAAGATATTTTCTAAGTTTGATTGTAAAAGTGGATTTTGGCAAATAAAAATGCATCCTGATAGTATTAGTTATACTGCATTCTCCACCCCTCAAGGTCAGTATGAATGGCTTGTGATGCCTTTTGGATTAAAAAATGCACCACAGATTTTTCAAAGAAAAATGGATACTATATTCAAAAATTACGATTTTATTTTTGTTTATATTGATGACATTTTAATATTATCTGATAATATCAATAATCATTTAAAACATCTTGATATATTTATAGATTTATGTATAAAACATGGTTTAGCCCTATCTGAACGAAAAACTAGCTTACTAAAAGATAATATTGATTTTTTAGGAATGAAAATAGATGGTAAAGGAATAGAACTCCAGAGCCATATTCTTGAAAAAATTATATCATTTCCTAATAAATTAATAGATAAAAAGCAAGTACAAAGTTTTCTTGGTATATTGAATTATGCTTCAGATTTTATTAAAAATCTCGCAGATATAAGAAAGCCTTTTCAAAACCTATTAAAGAAAGATAAGATATTTAGTTTTGATAAAAGCTTAGAAGACCAAGTGAAAAATATAAAAGAATATTGTAGGAACTTACCAAAATTACAATTACCTAAATAAAACGATGATTTGATATTAGAAACAGATGCTTCAGAATATTATTGGAGTGGGATACTTAAAAAAATAGACTATGACTCCGAAAATAAAAAAGTTGGTGAAAGCATTTGTAGATACTGTTCAGACACTTTTAGTGACACTGAAACAAGATATCATATTAACGAAAAAGAGCTTTTAGCAGTTGTAAAAAGTTGTCAAAAGCTTTATTATTTTCTATTACCAGTTAGATTTTTACTAAGAACTGATAATACACAAGTAAAAGCTTTTATAAAAAACAATTTGCCCTCTAAACCTGAGTATAAAAGGTTAATTAGATGGCAAACTTTACTATCCGAATATAATTTTGATATAGAAATAATTAAATCTGATAAAAATGTATCAGCAGATTTTTTAACCAGAGATGGAAGATCATGAGATAGCCCAAAAAATGGATAAGCATATTGAAGACATGGATAGGCAGGTGGTGTCTATAAAAGAAATAATGAAAGATATGAAAGAGATGCTAAGTTATTTTAGCACTCTCCCTGAACAGGTCTCAGACCTAAAAGATTTGATCACAAGAAATTGTCTTCTTATAGACTCAAAAATAGTCTTTTATGAATATGATAGCATGATATTGAAATCTTTGGTAAAGCACCAAATAAAAGAAAGAGTGGATTTATCTCCTATATATAAGGAGGTGAAAATTGAAAAAAGAGATATCCCGTCATCTTCAAAGGGAGTTCAAACAATAGATCTTACTTCTGATCAAGATGAACCTAAAGAAAAACATTTTAATTTTAAACCACATTCTGGGCAGACTTCAAATTTTGATAATACTTTCCAAAGGATACCAACTCAACAAGATCTTGTTGAGCAACAGTGGTTTAAAATGAGAGATTTATATAACCTTAAAAATACAGATATAAGATATGTTGATTGTACTGGGGTTTACCCCAGACTTAATTACTTACAAGGTAATTCCCCTGAAGAAATAAGATACTAGTATGATTTTGGATCAATTAATTCAATATATCTTACATCACTAAATTTCACAGAAATTTCCTTTTTACCAAAATGGGTTGGGGACGGAGTAAGGGACAATTATCTATATAACTCTACTATTACTCCAAGTGATGTTATGGTGTTAAAACTATTTTCTGCAGGGCCTGATTTTTATAAAAACAATAATTACCCTGCATATCATCTGATTATAATAGAAAAGGTTCATGCATCTCTTTCTTACAATATAGAGACAGAAAGATTAAAAACTTTTCAAAGTTTTAATGAAAATGATATTCATAACAGAAGAGCACTTGGTATGAAGATAGTTCTTTGTACTTTAGAAAATATTTTTAAAAGAGAATTTAGAACTTATGGAGGAAGTAAGATGCATTCCTCTGTTATGATAGCTCCAGCAAGGAGAACTCCTCCAGCAGCTAAAAAATATATAGAGGATAAAATCAGATTTTTGGATACTGGTGTTATAGCATCAAGTCCTCAAGCTCAATATAAACTGTTCTTAACCAGAAAACATCAACACAATGTTTGTCCAGCTTGTTCTAAGAAAAAGGACAATATGATTATTATTCTCCTAAAGAGAGTCAAACATCATCTGAAGATTAAGATTTTAATTAATCTTATAAAAATAAGATTTCATAAATTAATGATTTAATAAATAATGGATAAACTGTCATGAGATACATACAAAAGTTAGAATGCATGGATCATATAAATCCAAATGTTAGAGTTCCCATAGGGAACATGGATGCAAGAGAAAAGAAAAGCCAAAGTTCAAGTTTCCATGAGGAATCTCAACACCAAATTCAATGATCTGACAATGGAGAATTTCAAGAAAAAGAATATCACATGGAAACAAGATATAGATGACAAAGTGGTGAAGTCTATCTAAAGGGATAAGGGGCCTATATAAGAAGAAAAAGAAGGAAGAAGAAGATCATCGGGCCTGGAACAAAATTTCAAAAAAGAGTGTTTAAGCTTTCATGTATTAAAAATAAGAGTGTTTGTATTTACTTATGTACTTTCTTTCACATCTTCATTGTAAAATACCCATCATGAAATAAAAACTTTCACTTTCCTTATAATACCTTTGAGTGTTCTTCCTATTTAGAAGTATTTCTCTTTTAAAAAGAGGAAATCTCCAACTACGAACTGTTCCTTTTTACCATACACCGGAAGTAGGAAACGAAACCTGGTTGAGCTAAATATTGCTGAAGGAGCCAGAGAGGAGTTACCTAAGGCTACTTAGGTTTGGTCTGGAATAACCTAGTAAAAAGACTCCTGGTGTAACCTGGCGATATCTTGGACAAAACGGGAAAAAGGTACGGAAGCATGTTGGACCCTTGTTCTTTTTAATTTTAAAATACTTTTAAATATTTGAATCTCTTGGGTCTTATAAGGAAATTTCTCATAATTAATTTGAAACAGAGATATAAATACTTGCCTTAATAATTTTAAATTACACTTAAAAATAATCCCTATGTGTTTAAATTTTGCATACTTATTAAATATTTGTTATAATATGTGGTTTATAAAATTCATAAGTTTCTTAAACTTAGATATAATCTTAAATTTCATGGATAATAACTTACTTGAACATTAATCTTAAATCGTTCATATTTTTCCGCTGGTACCTCTGAAATTTGTATCAGAGCCACGCAAATTTCTTTCGCGGGGGCTCTAGCCGATGAATTTAATATACATGAATACGATTTTAATAACTTAATATACTTAGATATTACAGCATGAGGGTCCTAAAAATAGTTATTATGAATATTAATTTATTATTAATATTATTTATTTTTTATTATTATTACTAATAAAAATATTAATAATAATAAAGTGAGTAATCATTCGATTCTTACATTGTAATCAAACATGACATTCATTTCATTCCTTTGTCCGTTCCATTCCCTTATCTATTCTATTACCCCATACCAGTGGCGGATCCAGGAAATTTTTTCAGTGGGTTCACTTTCGGTCGATTCAATGGTTTGGGTCGGCTTGACGGTTAGGGTCATTTCAACGGTTCGGGTCGGTTAAGGTTTATCATATAATAACAATACGATCAAATAACAAAAAAACAAACATTGTTATTGAAAGTTTCGAGGGTTTACTTCTTGAAGATGACGATTGAAAGTTTTGACGGTTCACTTTCGAAATATCTCTAAATATTCATAATGCAAGTCCCGGATCCGTCACTGGTACAGTTAGCGGTGATGGCTAAATCTAACACGGTGAAGGCATCTCTTTGAATAATCAATGATACGACCATCAAAGGAGGAGGAATTTTCAGCGGAAGCCTAGTAGGTTTTGCTTATTGAATGACAATAGTTTCTTAATCATTTGTTGAGACTTGAGAAGAAGTATATTCAATTAATTGGTTTAAGTTTTTTTTTATATCATTTTTCTGACACTTTGTAATTAATAAAAAAAAATAAAAAAAATTATAATATGGTTATATATGGAGTTGTAAACAGTTTTATTGATTATGAATTTATGATCGAATATTAAGGTGTTTCAGAGTTGATACAAAAGATGATGTATTTATATATACTAGAAGGGTGTCCGCGCGATGCAACGGGAAACATAAACTTTGGTAATCATGTAAAAAAATTTTGAGTGTTCATTATTCCGTTTGAAACTGTGAGATCATTCATTAGTTTGGTTTCACGGTTGAAACCGGAGCTAACCGTACATATAGAAATGTTAATTATTTACTTATTTAGTATTAGATATGTTTTATAATATATATTAGATATGATTAAAATATAGTTAAACAAAATTTTATTTAATACGAGTAAAGTCGTCTATTACAACTTTAATTTAGTCCATTTTTCAGTATGATTTTTTTGTTATATTTGTTTTTGTTATGATTTCGTCTTCTATTTATTCTAATAAGGTTTATCATTTATGTGACCAAAGTTATCTTTGTTTATATTATGATTCTCTTAAATAACGTATTAGTTGGTGGCATAGTTTGAAGTGAAGGTATAGACAGATTAATAATTCTTATTTTAAACTCAATTTATTATCGAAGTACAAACTATATCGAAACCTAATCATTGGTAGTGGTTCAACTTAGTTGGATTTTAATTTTAAACAGTTCAATTTCGATTTTCGGCGACAAAAAAAAAACGTAAAGTTGGCACATGGTTTAATTTAAAACTATCAAATCGAACCACAAACAGATCTGCATAAAATGTTTTTATATAAACATTCCATATAAAATCCGAAACTCAGTGGGTTCCCGTAAACCCGCACTCACACACATAGATCCGCCCCTGTCCCATACCAAACATACCCGTTGATAAAGCATTAAGAATAAAATTCCTAAAACTAGAAACATGCAAACGGAAAAGAGATTGGAACAAATTGTTAAATAATCTCTTTGTCAAGTATTTTATTATAAATCCTTTATTTCTTTACTAGTACTCATTATTATTAGAGTAAATTGTCAAAATGACGTTTGATCACTTTTGTGACTTGCTACCAAAAAAATTATTTTTTTGTAACCGAACAACAATTTGTTGCTAGTTTAGTATAAATTGCTAACTCTGTTAATTTTCGTTAAAATGAAGGGCATTTATGTCTTTTAATTGTAGGGTTATTTTTTTCATATTTTTTACTTTTCCCTACCTCCAAGAGATGCACAAACCGGTTTAAAACTCAAAACTGGTTTGGGTTAAAACCTGTTCGATTTGGTCAATAAAAGTCAAACCGGTTTCTACATAATCGGTTTCAAACCGGTTCAATTTCGGTTCAGTTTTCAGGTCGGTTCGGTTAACCGGTTTATTTGCCGACCCTTCCCCATTTTAAAATTCTTTCAAACGGCAACCCAACTCTAGACTCCAACCCTCCTTCCTGATCCTAACCATCAGTCACCAATCATCACTCCGGCAACACCACCAACAGAGCCACCCACCACCACCAACTAACACCGTTGGAAACCCACCCTAGACTCCAACCCAAACCCATCCACACCATTACCGTCGCCTTTGGGTTTTTCTGTTCAACTGCCTCCGCCCTCAGATCTCTAAAAGTCATTGTTGTCCTCCAGCCGATCACAACCAAACCACCACCCATCGGAATATGGCCAGCTCCGGCGATTGAGTGAGAGAGAGAAAGACGGTGGCGGCACGTCCCAAAATAATTGTGAATGTTGATTTTGGTAATTTTCAACCTTTTAAACAAAGAATAAAATGTTTACAGAGAAGAGGGGATGAAGGAGGTGGTCGAGGCAAGTGTGAACGTAATGGAAATGGCATAAAAGGAATAAAACATTTGTTGATTTTTTCTTTCTACATACAAGGCACATGTCAAATTCTCCTATTATTTTTAAACGTCCATAACTTTTTTTTTACTACGTTTTTATTGAAAAACAAATTCACCATAATAACGAGTGTCTTTTTATTTTTTATATGAGTACCATATTGTAAAATAAAAATTTTTTAAAAATTAGTGAGTTTTTATAAATTGTGTTTTACAAAATTGTGTTATACAATAGTATTTTTTATTGTGTTTTTTCCATTATATTTTTTACATTGTGTCATACAATTTTGTTTTTTATTGTGCTTTTATCATTGTGTTTTTTTTTCATAGTGTTTTTTACATTGTGTTTTTCATTGTGTTTTTTCAAACTTTTCCGGCGATATGGTGGCGGTGGGTGACGGTTGTGGTGGCGGTGGGCGGTGGAGTGGTGGTGGTTGTAGGAGATGAGTGAAGATATAATTGGGTTTTATGTAAGTGGGTTTTAAGATTAAAGTAAATGGGTTTTGATATTTAAGTGTTAGACTAAAATACCCTTCTTCTTAGCCTTTTTAAGAAAATCTCATATATTGTACTTAACCTAAATTAAAAAGTCATTGATTGTTAAGAACTTTCACTTTCATTTCAGTATATTCAAAATATGCATTTCTATGAGCATTAAAATCCACAGTTCAAATGAGAGTTATTAAACTAAGCTTTTATCATAAGTCTCTGTTAATGGAATAAATTTGAAACTTTGTTACTATTCTACGTCTTCCCCTAATTTATCATGTAAAATACAATTAAGATGTTAAAATAAAATTTTATCATAATTATTTATAAGAAAATTGAATTTTAATAGTCTTAACTATGGGATTAGTATCATTTGAGAACTCTTGAATTATTTAAGAACTTGAAGAAACTCTTAATAACTAATGTTTTTTATAAAAATTTTTGTATGTTGATATTATTTAAGTGTAGTTTTATCAGTTTTGACATCTATGTTTACGATTACAATTATGAAAATTAGTTTTTTTACGCATATCTATGTTTTTTTTACACATATGTAAATTTTTATCCACTATAATCTATTTGTAGATAAAATCCATATATACCTAAACTTTCACCAACGATAATCTTAATTTGCATTTTTGTTGTCAAGATCAATCCCGATGACATAATTATCGTAGATCACACTTGGTATCCACTTGATTCATCTCACAATAATGATTATGAACAAAATGTAGAAACACGCTAGAAAAATAAAGTATAAATCAGATGTAAATTGAGTTTAAAATCTATGATGATTATGCTGCTGCCTACTCGGGTTGGTTTTGGTAACAAATGTTGAAGTTGTGATTAGGGTGCAAACGAACCGATCTGCTCGCGAGCTACTTGAGATCGGCTTGTTAAAAAGCTCGATCGAGCCAAGCTTAATTGAACATGAGCCCGAATTCGAGCCTCAAAATAAGCTCGTTTAATAACCGAGCCCGAGCTTCACCTGTCAAGCTTGAACCGGCTCGCAAACCTAAATGAGCATGTCATTTATATATTTTTTAAAAATATATATTTAATAATTATTAATTTATATATATATATATATATATATAATGTTATGAAAAAACAAATAAAAATAATATATAATATCTTGTACATAAAATTATAATAGAAAAAATATATAAAAATAATTATAATTATATAAAAAATAATTTATAAATAGTAAACGAGCCGAGCTCGAGCTTCAAAATCTATTCTCGATGCGAGCTTGAGCTTTGAAAATAGAGCTCGAAACGAGCCGAGCTCTAGCCTAGTCGAGCTCGGGCTCGGCTCGGCTTGTTTGCACCCCTAGTTGTGATACAGTGCAAGTAAAGAGTATCATTAGCCAATATATGATAGTTTGGAATTTGGATTATTATAAGAAATATTGGTTTTAAATAATCCCAACTATATTCTATTGGTAAATATCAATTTCAACTTTGCACTTGCCTACTGACAGTCCCAACTATTGGTGTATTTGTTTTTAACGAGCCGCGATTAACGAATGACTAACTCCGTTAATCTAATGCTTATGTGGCACGCTTAGTTGTCAAAAAAAATCTACGTGGCATTTAATGCTGAGTAGACTGCTTTGTTGACAATCAATAAACCCAAACTTATTATCTTCATCAGATCCACTCTATGTTCTCCGGCCATCACCTGCAACTTTTACTCGGCTTCTGTACTCGCAACATCTGCTCGATCTCTATACCACCGCCATGTTGGCACTCCACCGCCATCGCCTCATCTGCAACCATCACCGGAAACACCACCCTCTCCTACCCCCTTCAACTGAATCTCAAGAAGTAGACAAAACTGTCGCCGACATAAGCAATTTTTGGAGGATTGACATCAAATTTCCCACCAGTCTTGAAGTCGATGTTGATGTTATCACCCATCGGAGTTCAATCATCGAGCAATTAGGGTTTGTTCTTCGTCTAAAGAAATTAGGGTTTGCTCTTCTTCGAGTAAAAGAGATGAATCTGTTTTTTTGTTTTTTTTTTATTTGTGTTATACTTGAAAGATCTTAATAATCATTAATACACAGTCAGTCGCCACGTAATCTTCCACGTAAGAAGTATTTTGACAGCTGGGATGGCCAACTCAGCAATGGACTAACGGAGTTAACATCCGTTAGTCGCGGACCGTTAAAAACAAATACATCAATAGTTAGGACGGTCAGCAGGAAAGTGTAAAGTTGGGACTGATATTTACCAATAGGCCATAGTTGGGATTATTTAAAACCAATATTCCATCCTTATTATAGTACAACTTTTCTTATTTTAATTATCTATATCTATACTATATATAAATCATGAGTTATGGACTTCTTAATTTTTAATATGTATCAAATTTGTTGCTTTAGGTACAACAAGTGATGGATAAAATTATTTCTAGGGGCAATTTGTCCTTACCCATCATCATGTACAATTAATTTTAATTCATTCAAATAGTTTCAAGTTTGGTCCTTTAACTTTAATCAAATATTGTTAATTTATAGATAGTTACATATTTGCCCCTTATTTTAAATTAACTATCGCATGACGATTGAACGGCCGCCACTTTTTCACACGTTAATTTTTTCTAAAATTATACCATAAAAAACAAACATTTTATTCTCTTTAATTTGAGTATGATATCGTTATATATATTTTTTTCATTTTATAAACTTAACATGTTACGTCCAGTAAGGACCGGTAAACAAGTCAGTTCGGGCGGGTTCGGGTCATGGGTCTAAAAGGATTAAGGTTATAATGAGTCGATACAAAAAGAAAAGTTATTTTGATTCAGGGTCGTCTGGACAAGTTTGGGTCAAAAGGGGATTTCAGGTTAAAACAATGCTGGTTCGGAACGGGTTACACATGTACCGTTGTTAGGTCACGCACGTACTGGTTCGGTAACACCGGATACTCATTCGATGCCATATTTCTGTTACCCAGTCGCATTGCGCGGACACCCAACTAGCCAACTAGCAACTATTAACATGTCTGCTTCAAGACACCTATAAAAGCCCATCCCATGTCAAAAAAACAATTTGCTCTCGACATTTTCCTCCGCTGGCACCATTCAACATCATCGGTAATTGCATTTAAGTAAGTTGCCTTCCTAAAATGTTCATAAATCTGATCTGAAGTGTTTTTTTTTAAATATATTTATTACCTCTTCATAAATAATGAAATGGAGTACGCCTCTATTAATATAATCGGGTTTTAACATTTTCTAACCAACTAAAATTTTTATTTACTTGATATTAATCATGATTATGTGCTCTACAACTTGTGAGGGTGACCTTATGTCATCATCTATTTCAGCTTAACTAGGCTGCCCTTTTCCGAAAAGAGATTCAGAACTAGCAAAGGGCACGCGGTGTAGAGCTGCACAAATCGGGTACACCTTGAAAACCCGAACCGGTTCGGAACCGGTTTTTTTCAACCCGGGTAGAGAATGACACCGGTTCCAGTCAGGAACCGGTTCGGTTCCCGACCCGAACCGGTGCCCAGATATGCGAACTTTTAAGAACCGGGTAGGGTATGAACCGGAACCGGTTTTTACGTAAAAACCGGTTCCACCGGTTTTTTTTGAAATTTAAAAATTAGAGCCGTTAGGAACCGGTTCCAACGGCTATATAGCCGTTTTTGACCGTTGGAACCGGTTTTTTAACTATAAATAGGGTATTTTCTTACTAAGAATAGCAAGTTTCAAAACTATCAAACACACTCCAATTCCAAAACCATAAAACACACTACAAACCACAATTAACCTTAAACCGACCACAAATGGCATCCAATGATGACGTTGTTATGGTGATCGAAACAACAAGATGCCCCGATGTTTGGGTCCATTACGATTTGTGTCTCATGACCGACTCACATGAGTTGGCACGTTGCAAATATTGCTCGAAGTTTCTTAAAGCAGGGTCCAACTCGACATTACGAAAACATACGAATAAGTATTGTCGAGAGAAAAGAAGATTGGAAGATAAAAAAAAAGGAAGTGGGAGAGTCGTCCGGCTCTACAACCCAAAAATAAGTATTCCCGGATTAAAACGACGGACTTTGTTTTTTATGTTTTAGTTGTTATGTTTAGTATCGTTTATGTTTTAATAATGTTTGTAATAGTTAGTTTTTAAATAAATAAAATGTTCGTCGTTATTAAAAAAGTAACAAAAATTAATCGAACAAATTATAATAAAACATATAGTACAATTCTTCTTCGTCGAAACAAATAATTTTACCAAAACAAATAATTAGTCGAACAAGTTACAAATAATTTTACCAAAACAAATAATTACAACTCTTCTTCGTCTTCATTCTCTTCACCCTCGTCTTCGTTATCGGAAGAAACCCCGTCCTCCGCCTCCTCATCATGAATATGACGCTCTATTGGTATTTCGTCTTCAAAGTTCGCCTTGTGTTGTACACGATCCACCGCATCCAAATGGTCCTTTAGGCAAATGCAAACCTCTAGAGACTCGGGAGTTAGTTTTGTTCTTCGCATAGATAACACCCTCCCACTAAGAGAAAAAACCGATTCGGAAGCAACCGTTGAGGCTTGTACGGCAAGCAAATCACGAGCCATGGCGGATAGAATGGGAAATTCGTTTTGTTTACCTTTCCACCAAGCCAATAAATCAATATTGCGAATTTCGTCTACCGTTGCGCCCTCAACATAGTTTGCTCCACTATATCGACCAAGTTCGCTACTTGGTGTGTTTCCTCTTTGCCTCTTAGATGCGGATTCACGAATCCCATTCATCAAGTTTATAAGTGGGTCATTGCACGGCCTACCACTTGTTGTTTTTTTCACAAAAGACGATCTCGTGCTTGGACCGTACATTTGAAAATAGTGGTCATAAAGGTCTTGAAGATTTTTGTTGAACTTGTCCTTCGCTTCCGTCGACAACTTCGGGTCAATCTCGTGCATACCTAAGTTGTCGAATATGTCCTCAATCGTTGTTTCAACCCCATTAACATTCCAATAGGGGTTTAATGCGGCGGCACAAGTAAAGACCGGCGGTATGATTTCAAAATATTTTATGAACTTTTCTTTCATCACCGCAACAATATGTCTTGGTTGCGGTTATGGTTGACTACCGTAACAACCCTTGGGTCCTCCGTAACAGGAACGGGGGCAACAAAAACACCCTTCTTAGCCTTGTTGTTAGTTTTTTTGATGGGTGCCATAATAATATTTTGTTGGATGGTCGGGTAAAGGAACGAGTTTGCTAAAGGAGTAGTATTTTAGTTTGTTTTTGAGTTTGGTGGTGAAACAAGTAATGGAAACAAGTTATATATAGGTTTGGCCCAAAAACCGGTTCCAACGGCTATATTACCGTTGGAACCGGTTCCAACGGATATATTGCCTCAAAACCCGGTTCCAACGGCTATATTACCGTTGGAACCGGTTCCAACGGCTCCTTGGTGTCTAAAAAACCGGTTCCAACGGCTATATTACCGTTGGAACCGGTTCCAACGGCTAGTTTGACTTTTTGTTTGACCCTTGAAAAAAAACCCGTCGGAACCGGTTTTTCCGGGTACGACCCGAACCGGTTCCAAATAAGAACCGGGTAGGAACCGGGTTGGAACCGGTACTGAAATATATATAGTAGAACCGGTCCCGATTTTCGGGTACAAAAATACCCAAACCGGGTATTGTTCCAACCGGGTTGGAACTGGAACCGGTTCCGGTTCGGTTCCACCGGTTAGGTTCAGGAACCGGTTTTTTTGTGCACGTCTAACGCGGTGTACCAAACGGATGTTCATGCCGACAACCATTAGGGCTTTACGTGGAGTACACTACTTTCATAATTACATTGGTGTCTAATATCAATATCAAGTTATACACGCCCGCTGTGATCAATGGCGAAGTTTCATTAGGGCCAGGGGTAGCCCGGCCCCCCCTGTTTTTTGTGCGAAACAACGTAAATGTATCCCCGTTTTTCGCCCGAAAATTTTATACGTAGTATAAATTTACTCATTTTCGGCCGAAAATTTGAGCCCCCCCTCCCCCCGTTTTTTTCACAGATGTATCCGTCTTTCGCCTGAAAATTTTATTCGTGGTGTAAATTTACCTTTTTTCGTCCGAAAAATTAAGCCCGACCCCCCTTGTTTATGAAAATTTTAATACATTCTGAGTTCGGCCCTGTCACACCCCGTTGAGCAATTTGCGAAAGCGTAAAACGGAAATGCAACAGCTACAACTTGTATCAAATACATTGTTCATAAAGAAACATTACTAACTAATTTACAATATGTTTCGTTCTAACATCTTTTACAAACTAAGTGATACAATCAAAACTAGCTCTTCAATTACCTTACTTCTAACTCGAATGCTCACAGCATCGATCACAATCCAAATATGTAACACCTACGCAATTTACTCCACCTTTCTGATTACCTGAAAAACATGTTTAAAAATGGTCAACTACGAATAGTTGGTGAGTTTCATAAGTTTTAACGAAATCAGTTTTGCGTACCACACGGTCATAGTTTGTATGTACGCGCGTATGTAAGAAAATATATTTACATTTATACATGTATATCTGTGTCTTTGTATACTCATATGTATTTGTATAACTTTATGATAGAGTTTGAAACTACGATAAAATCGTGACTGCTCATTCGTACCACGTGCCTTCATTTTCTACGTAAAATCAATCACTGTGGCCCCCTTCCGCCCACAACGGTTCCACGTAAAATCAACCA
This sequence comes from Bidens hawaiensis, assembly GCF_021521415.1. NCBI lineage: Eukaryota > Viridiplantae > Streptophyta > Magnoliopsida > Asterales > Asteraceae > Bidens > Bidens hawaiensis. Next base: position 30,690 of record NW_027496671.1, read on the forward strand.
CTATGGCCTCTTCTGACCACAATGGTTCCACGTAAACTCAAACATTACACATTGTATACACAAACAATTATTATTTTCTAGACATAGAATTTCCTACGCCTATCCACATAGTATGTATATACATATACACACACACACTAGTATAAGGCCCGCGCGTTGCTGCGGATGTAAAACCCGACCATATTACTCTCTTGGGTTTAGTATGTTTTTGGACATGTGCTCATGTGGATGAAACATATAATGCTCATGAGCATTATATGCTACATTATGTATCACGCAGAGTAGCAACCAATAATATCCTAGTTTGTTAAATAACATCCCGCCTAGTGGTCGAGTTTTGTTGGAGTTTAGTAGTTTCGTTTTGCTAATTCAACTTGAAGGCTTCTAGTCTTTCCTTTAACTGTATGCAAATTTTGGACATGATGTTCAGGGTAGGGTATGCATATAATTTTCTGTTTGACTCTTATGTGTGTCGACTTGAAAAGTCAAGCCATTCTAGAATTCAACCTTGACCCGATAGAAGGCAAAATACACACAGTGTCCTTCTAACAGTCCTTTTTTCTTTCTTTTTTATTTTTTTGGCAGTTTTCAAAGAAGACCCAAATTGCCTTCATGCTATATATCTCTTATGAAAACTTGTAGTTGCCAACCATTTTCTTCTCTAGATTATTACCATCATAATACCAATAATACCTTCATCAAACATATATACTTGCATCAGAACACTATCACCAACTTCTGATGGTATGTGATTCAAGTGGAGGTAATTGTGGGCCTTCATTGACCCTAATAATTAACATATCATATGGTTAAAAGCATATAAACAAAATGTCAATTACATATTCAAAATAAGCATAACTACCTACAAAATCCGATCCAACCCATGTTAATAAGGTATGGATTTAGGTCAAATAAGACATAAAAAATAACCAAAAAGAAATCAGTTGATGTTTTTTTTTGACATGAAACAACTCATGAAATCAGTTGAGGTGTCTTTGAACTGACCATAATCGGACTTGGCTTACATAAAATTCACACCTCGGTTAGCATGGGCTCGATAACATTTTGTGATTTGTTCCAACTTAAAAAAAACTTAAATCAAAATCCCATTGAACAAACTAAGGCAACTTTAAATGTTAAATCTTCTTTAACCACCTGACTTGACTTATGGTCAATGTTGAAAAAAGTCAACACTGAAAGAAAATTCAACCAACTATCCATTAATATTTGTCCACAAAATTTATAATTTCACTCATGTTATGTGTGTTAAACAGTTCATGTTCGGGGTCCAACCCGAACAAAACCTAACCGCAAAACTCGTGTCAGAGGCATGAACCCATACATGTCCCGCATATACATGGGTTGACCCGAACACGACCTATTTGACCCGAAAATGGGAGTGTACACAATTGCAAGAAGCTCCTCAACATTTTCAATTAGTAGCTTTGTAAGCCAACCTCTAGTTTCTCTCCTATAAATGTGCACAAAATTTATGTATAAAGAAGTCTATAACGATATTAATGTAACGTTTAAATGATAACTTGAAGATACATCATGACTTGATACTTAAGCAGCGGCACTTCATATTAGTGGATATCGTTCACTGTGTTCTTAACATGTTTATCGACATGATTAACTTTTTCGCATATTCAATTATATATCAAAGAGATCTGGAATGTAAAATTTGGATTAATTATAGATACAGAGAGGTTGAAATCTCTTAACTAAGGCCAAATATTAAAAAAGACAAAATTGCCCTCTAAATACTGCATCCCCCTCTATTTCATTTGACCTCCATTTTTATTTACAGCTAGCATGTCATGATATAAAGTTAGACTAAAAACATATTTAAAACTGGGTTTAATTACCTCTCGAGTGTCCATAATACTAATGTAACACAATCCATAGGGGCATCTACATGAAAAAAAAATACAAATAAAACTTTGGTTTAAGAATCTAAAAACAACCATGCTTCACCAATCACCATCATTAAACTTAAAAAATGTTGAACTTACCAGAAACCTTATTAGCAGTTGCACCTTTGATTTCGACATTGCTTACAGAAATTGACTCTTCGCATGTAAACGATGGGCTTAGACAAGTGCCAACAAGTAGGAAAAAGCCAAGAACAATGACATCTGCAACTACTGGACCTGCATAAACTACACATCAGGGGGAAATCAGTTCGCTTGACCTATGTTGAACACGCATTTGGTTATTAAACAAGTTAAGATTGACCAACCCTGAGACCAACTTCTTGTCTGTCTATGGACTTCCATTGACTACGCGCTCCATCCTTGTCGTTGCTCCTATACGCACAATGCGGAGAAAGACCAAACACGTTTCTATTTCTAACCATTACCCTCGAATCATATCTGTCTTTCATGTTTAGGCTACACTCTAATAAAAGAACACGCCCGCCTCTCTTTATAAACATGTTTACCAGAAAACCAAAGTTATAAGCATCTACCCAATTACTAAAACCAACTGATTTATGCAGTTTAAGTGAAAAACCACTTACCTTTTGGCACCCTTGGGGGCAACAGACTGGCGGCGTTAAAAATATCACCGCCTCGAGATACGTTCGGTATGTTGTCAAATGAGGCCAAACATTGTCGCAGCTTGGGAGCAGTCGTGTTTGAAGAAACCATTGACCTAAAATATTAAAATCACAAAACAAAAATAAGTTTAAGTAGCAAGTAAAATAGAAACTAACTTTCATATATGATCATAACTACGTTGGTATACCTGAAACCAATATTTTCATATTGTTGAAAATTCGAGATATATGCTAAGTCATCAAAATGCCAAAATTTCCCTTAGCGTGATTCTAACCAGCAATAGGTTGTTTGACCCAAAACAATGCTTATCCAAAACCTGTAAACATTCATCGCAGAGGAATTTATTCAAAATCAGAATCCACAAATACATAAGTAAACAAATGATCACATAACGTAACGGTATAACCTGTATGTATGTACTTGAACCCTATAAGAAGCTTATAAAGAGAAACATTGATAATATGTTGGTGTTGAGTCATCATTAGTTTAAATTCTCGGCCTGAAGGCTGTAATGATATATGCTTAATTTCATCAATATCCGCATGACGAAGTAGCCTATTAAGCTTAATCTTACAAAGAATGCGAGAGGCATAAGAACGGCTTATAGAACATGAAATAGTGTTCATAGCATCCACCAGTTCTGCAAGAAAATTAGAAATAACCAATGAAAGTAAATAAAGGATCAAAGTATGATTATTTGATACAAGTGAAATGAAAATAAATATTAGAATTTAAGCATTGATCCAAAAAAGTAGCCAGACCTTAATATTTATAAATTCTTTGTACAAGCTCAGTGTGTAAGAACCTAGATTAAAAGAGTGATTTAATATTCCTCTTATTTTAGTGACAACATTAACGTAATTAGCACAAAATGTTAATTTCCTCACCTTCTTCCTTTGATTTCCAGCACATCAAATGATCAATATTCCAAACAACTGACTCAAATGCTTTAGAATCTAATAAAAATCTCAAATCAAACTTATTTAAACAACTGACTCAAATGCTTTAGAATCGGCGACTCATTGAAGGTTCTTGGAGTAGTCGGTCGGCCGAGCATTTGAATTTTGAAAATGGTATTAGGGTTTTCAACACAGGTTATGTTATACGATGAAATCAAGAGAGCAAAATCGAATCGGCGTTAATTCGTTACGTTCACTAAGGTGTCTTAATATAATCAGTTGGGATGCTCGATGTAACCGCAACTAATCAATGAATGAGGGATCATAAATCTTAGCCGGAGTTTGTAACGGTTGCCGGAGAATTAATGGCCGATTTAATTTAAGAACTTGTTCACATGCGATTCCGTCCATGACCATTACAGACCACGTTATCCCCATGGCCATTATAGATCATGTTATTCCCAAATTAGTTATGTTTAACATTACATAGCATGTTTGTATAAACATGTTGTCACGTGTAATTTCATTATGTTTTGTCATTCGTACTATCTCCACTTAATATACCAATCAACGATAATAATCACCTTTCATCAGCACGTAGTCAATCATTATGTTTGTAGGGACTTTTCATATATACATGATCAAATAATTTATATCCTGAACCGTTTTCAGATAGATAATGTATATAAACACGCTTTGGTGTTGCCACTTGGCCCATTAGGGTCATAAAAGCACCAAAGTTATCATTTATATATATGTAAAATTAATGTCATGGTAAAGCTATCATATGCTCTCTATTATGTATACCATCTTTACAACCCGTGTGATACACAGAATGCTTAAGAGAAATACAATTGAGTTATGAAACTAAATGATTAATTTTTTTTTAAAAATAACTATATTTTATCAAATTAAATGATTTTATAAGTTCAAATTATATTTTTAAATGGAATATTCATACGAATGCGTGGTGTGTTCACACACAATTTCTTCATAATTACGAAAAAGATACACATACTGATTTTATAAGTTGTAATTATATTTTCTAATGGAATAATTCTAACACAAGATGATGAGATGTTTCATTATGAATGACATTAAAACGAGCAATTATATATAAAATTAGCCTGAATAAAATATGCTTTGTATTACATTTTTGAAAGAGATGGATAAAACTCCATAGAACCATGAGAGTTGAATGAATTTGTGATAATAAGATTGTTGTTCATTCAAATTTATTCTTTATCATCTTAGGCCTATAAATATCGTTAATTGAATTTTACTACATTTATCTCTTACACTCAAAAGTGGATATGAATTGATTTAAACAAAAGACATATATAATTTGATTATATTGATATTAAAACCGCACATTTTTAATCCCTACAAGTCAGTTAATTAGTAATTTAATTAGTAATTTGATTTAAGGAAGGATTGATATGTTTGATTCCATTAACATAAATATATTTTCATTAAAAATAGAACAATAGTTTGAGTGGAAAATTTAGGTTATGAATAAATCTCAAAGTAACATGTGTCTACAGTTATTTTTTTTATTAGAGTAAGTAGAGTTCAAAACATACGATTTATACTTATTATAGTAACATGATCAAGTTATTCTATAAAGAGGACAACAATGAGAATGATTTATAGTCACACACAAAAAAATTAAAAAAAATCATAATTCAAAACCTAATAAAAAAACGAAAAACGTAAAAACAAAATGTTTCCATCGTCTTCGTCGTAAAAAAATAAAAAAAAAATAATAAGAAACCCACAACGTTGAGGGGGTAAACATTGTGTCCTTTTGTTTATAATTGTGTTTTGCGTTTATTTTCGTTATTGATTATGTTTTTTTTTCCTTGACACTGTGTATTTTTTTTTTTGATATTGTGTTATATTACTCAACATTGTGTTATATTTTGTTCGGCATTGTATTATATTTTTCGATCTATTATATCTTTTTTTAGTTATAATTGTGTCTTTTATTCATTTTCATCATTGCGTTTTTTTTCCGTCTTTTTTTTTTGAAATTTGAGTTTTTAGAATTTTTTTTCGCTTTTTATTTATATTTTGAGTTATGATTATTTTATTCTTTTTTTTTGTTGAGGGTTTTTGTGTGACAACAAATCCTTCTCACACTTCTCATTTTTGTTTTCCTTTATATTTTAATCTTTCCCTATAATAACATAACGGGATTACGAATAATAACCAAGTTTTGAAATTGTTTTAATTATATCACTTATAAAATATTTTGTTTCAATCAGCTTACTAAAATTTACTTTTTGTTCCAATCCCAGCACTAGCCTGTTTGATACCAATCTCATACCTAGCTTCAATACATTATTACTAGTTCGTGAATTTATTAATTATCATCTTAAAGTATTACGTTTTCTTTTTGTAATAATAATATGTTAAATATAAACTTTTAGATTTTCAACTTTGGTAACAAAACTTTTACCCTAACCAATCGAACGATACTGACTGACCACCCAACTTGTACCCGTCGCAACTGTCACACCCCCGCCAACGACGAAAACGCTGAGGGCGTGATGACGTCATGGATCATAGTCACTGTTTATAGTCTTTACGATAGATACTTCATCAGAATGCCTCTACAAGCATGTGACTCCATATATGTTTCCAATGCTTCAATTACCTGAGAATGCATGTATAAAAACGTCAACAAAAATTGTTGGTGAGTTTCACAGGTTTATAAATACATGTGTTTCTTGGACAACGAGTCAACCAATTTCTCAGACAGTTACCATGAGCTCTATGATCAAGACCTAACAGCGTTTCTATGATCGCCCCTCTTGATGTTCTAATGCGAAAACATCGAAGTCATCTGTTGGACAAATATCACCCGCTAGACCTCCAATCTAAGTTAGTGCGACTAACCACGGGTGGGGTGTGTTAATCCCGAATAGTACTATCCATACTGGCCACGTCTACATTAGTTAATGATCATAGATTCTAGGGGACTTTGGTGCATTATTGTTTCCAACCCATATAACAAAATGAGACCGCATTTCTACTCGTTTCCGAACATGTATTTCTCCATGCATTCCCCCCCCCCCCCCAAGAGTTTCAAAACAGCTATATTAAAAGGGGGCCGTGAAACTCACCTGATTCCCAAATGTGCTAGATACTTTAATAGTCCAAGTCTCGACCTACGAGTGCCCTATAACGTGCAATAACAATTTAGCTCTAATGTTTCATTTCTGACACGTAAGTTTCATGATCGCGCTTCACCCAACTAGTTAAACTTGTTTACGTATATGAATGACACGACGACTTGTTAGTGATACGATCAAAATAATTTTTTTGTAAGTCGGGAAATATTATCTTGTGAGAAAATGTCATGTCGGGTCTTTGAAATTCCGATTTTGAAAGGAACACAATATATCTATTATAATATTTATTAAAAAAAATAATTGTTTAAAACATCAGTAAAATATAATATAATTATATTTTTCGATTATGTGTTCTCAAAATACCATATGGGTTGTTTTAAGATTATGACTAACAAATTACATAGTTTCCTCCAAATATATATTTGTATATCATCTTTCAAGAAATGTTATATATATACTTCTTTTTATGGAATACCATGTCCTTTTAAATCCCTATATATGTTTAAACATATTTTATAATTCTCTATATTTTTTCATTCAAGTTGTAATCTATACTTCCACACTAATATACACACATGTTTATATATTTTAATTTTACTATACAAATGACATAACATCTCTTTTTTTTTGTTTAACGCAACTACTTAGGTGATTAGGGCCTTGAACTTGTTTAAGCTTTACAAAAGTATAATGGATGAGTTTTTCTTACAAATGCTAGTTGTAAAAGAAGGAATAGATGACAACTTTGGCTTCCTAGTGTCTTCAAGTCCCACCAAATGCTCCTAATTACTAGCTTGAACTTGAAAGTTGAATGGTGTGAATGGATGCGTGTAGTGTTGTGTGGGTTATGCCAATTAAGTAGGTGACGAGAGGCAGAGAGAAAAGTGAGTTGAGTTTTTGTGTTGGTGAAATGATATATATATATATATATATAAAAGATGAATTGATAAAACACAAAATCTCCATAAGATATTTAGGAGTAGGGTGTTTGAGTGTAGGTGAAGGAATTTTGAAAAGAAGGGATGGGTTCGGTTTGGCAGAGTGGCCAAGAGATGTGAGAATGGTGTTTATAATATCTAAAATGTTTTGAAAAGGTTCACAATGATCTAATATGTATTCGGTGGTAATGATGATGTTCTGTGCGTTTGACTTTGAAATGAGCATTATTATTATTATTATTATTATTATTATTATTATTATTATTATTATTATTATTGTGCATGTGTCGTATGACAGGATTCAATAATTCAGATGAGGGGTCTTGGCCATAGTTTTAGTTTTAGAATTCTAATTGGCAATTAAAGTTATTGAGTAATGGAAATAAATTTTTATCACCGGGCTATTTATTAGTTACTCATTAATAAAAAAAATTCTTAAGTTTCATTGTGTTTAGTTAGGTGCTTGCTTATCCAAATGTTCAATAAACGAGCTTACTTATTTTTAACGTGTGTGTATATATATTATATTATTGTCACGTGTAATATTATAGTTCATATCACCAATGCCTGCATGTCGGGCATACTGACGTGTGACTAGGTTGTGACATCTGCCGATCCGACCCGACCCAGGTACCCGTTTCCCTTATCCGATCTCTTTCTTTTATGATTTAATATTTATTTATACTTATATTTTACTTTTAATAATAAAAATATATATTTTCTTCCCGCCTAAGGATGTCTGCAGCTCCACGCGCCAGACTCCTTACATGGAAGCCTGCGTGAAGACATCTTGTTCCTGCGATGCGTGAAGAGAACTCTTCTCGCAGCGCGCTAAGAATGTATGTTCTTCCCGCAATGCGCTAAGAATGTATGTTCTTCCCGCGATGCGCTTAGAATTCTTGTTCTTCACGCAGCACGCTAAGGATGTGATTCTTCCCGCAGTGCGCTAGGGATTGTTGTGCCAGCCTTCGCGCTCGCGCACTCAGCCTTCCCGCGCTTAACCCTTGTATCTTCTGTTTAAATCTAGCCGTTTGCTTTTGTGTTGTCTTTTCTTTTGAGCCGTTGACCTAACCCATCTAATGTCTGAATAGTTACTTTCGGCGCAGCATGCGCACCAACCCCATTGGTTGACAGATAAAGTGACTGACATAATCTTTTGAGATCTGCTTTTGCCATGCTTGACCAGTACCTTTATCTGATCCGCCCATGCTTTTTACTGTTCGCTGACAGCTTTATCTTGCCCCCTGCAGCTGCCATATCTTTTGATATCTTTTGCTATCTTTTGTTTTGTCTTGTCTGTTTGTCTTGGAACCTTTTCTGGATTTATGTCTCCTAGGGTTTTCCTATAAATAATAATAATATTTTCATAACACATCACACACAAACACTTAATCTCTCCTGTTCTCTTGCTCCTTGCCCTCTCTGCCGTCTTCCTCTCTGCCTCCGTCTTCCTCCCTGTTCTGCCCTGCTTTTCCGGTAATATATATATATTATATAATAATTTACTTATTAATTATGCTAACTTATTATCAAGACTTAAAACAGATCGTTAAAACAATAATCTTTAATTATAGGTTAACTTGTGCTTGTTTAAAGTTGATTCTTGCTTTATCTTACACCGCATCGTTTATCAAGTGAGTTATCTCGTATCTAATCCCTTTTTTTTATTTTAAATGCTTTGGGATGTTCATGTGTTCATACAAAACTTGAGTCTTAAACTGTTTATGAACTTTAGTCACGCAGTATCCCATGTGTTGAGGACGTAGACTTGGCTGTTTATTTGTATGTGTGGATCATTAACCGTATTGACGGTCTATTCCGCAGTTTTCATGGTACCATTAGATGAACACGGGAGAACTATCGTTTATGATTTTCTCTTTTGTTACACTTGCACAGTTAGTCTTGTTTGTGAGCTCAATTGTGAGCACTGGCAGTCTTGTCTCTTAGAGTTGGTCCCGATCAGATTACACCCTTGTTGAAAACCAGACATACACATGTTGCGCGTAGATTTATTGTTATCTATGTATTGTATTAAACTTGATTTCTCACCAACACGCAAGTGTTTGACGTTTATTTTAACACATGTTCAGGTTTGCAGTAGCTGTTTTGGAGCTTGTGGACACGTAGGACGTTTTTACTTTTGGACCTAGAATTAAAATGTATCAAGACAAGTTAATGTTGTTTGAATGTTATAATTTATAATATATTGATTTATGTTTGATTTATGTTCTTTATTTTCCCCGCTGCGCGTGCGCGATAAAATGTGTATTAATAAATATTGACACTAATAGTGTCACGAGTAATGAAACAATATGTGGCGCCCCGATGTATAATCCGCCTTTGGTCGGGGTGTTACAGATTGGTATCAGAGCTCGTTGACTTTAGGATAGGTGGTTAGACGTAACGGCCTAGAATACCTAAGAGTCCCTTCTCGCGCATGAGAGAAATCTCATGTTTGCGCGCTTATTGTTAATTACTCGTTATTTATGAATATGCTCGCACTTGCGCAGTATATGATTTTATGTTCTATTTCGCGATATTTCGATTTTGGTTGAATTTCGATTTTTATTGATTTTACTTACATATTCGTTTGTGGGATTTGAAAATCCGAAAAGTCATGGTGATACATGAATAGTTGATTTTCAATTTCCATTTACGATTATGTTCTGAGGTTGGAGACTTGAAAAGTCATGGTGATACATGAATTGTCAACCTCCAATACTCATTTTCTTGTATATTTTATATTGAAGATTGGAAAGTCATGGTGATACATGAATCGTCAATCTCCAATACTCGTTTACTCGTATATTTTAAATTGGGAATTCGGAAAGTCATGGTGATGCATGAATTGTCGATTTCTGATTCGAATTTGTTACCTTTATTAAGTCTGCATATTGGGTCATTTATTTTACTTTAACTTTTGATAGCATCTAACTCCGTGAAACCAAGCTTTATAAAGTTATACTTTGCGATAAAACCAAGATATTAACTAAAATTAAAACTTTTATAGAATGCCTCCGCTATCTCGCCGATTTCAGAGAAGAGAAGCCTCGCGCATGCGTAGACAGCAACGTTCCCAGGAAATGGCCGCCGCAATAGCCCAAGCCTTGAGCCAAAACAATACCAATACCTCCAGTTATAACATTAAATCCTTCAACGCGGGTAACCCTCCAAAGTTCACAGGTCTTGAAGGAGCCACCGTGATGCTCCAGTGGCTTGAGAAAATAGAAAACACTTTCCTCCACACCCAATGCCCCTCAGACAGACGAACCCTATATGCTTCCAGTGTCCTGGAATCCAGAGCGCTTACATGGTGGAATGGAGTAGCCCATGCGCGTGGCGCAGAGGCTGCTTCTAGCATGACATGGGAGGAATTCAAGGAAATTCTTACGCGAGAATTCTGCCCTCCCAACGAAGTTAAGCGCCTGGAGGAGGAATTCTGGAACTTAAAGCAATACAGCGGTGAAGCGCGCGAGTACGCGACGCGCTTCCACGAGCTAAGCTTACTGGTCCCTCACCTTGTTACCCCTTCCCGCCGAGCCATAGAGAAATTTCTTGGGGGTCTTCCCATGGAAATTCAAGATTCTGTATGGGCCAGAAACCCAGTTACCCTCTCTGACGCCATTGAGTTGGCCGCTGTGCTCAGCGACAACCATGTCAGAGCAGGAACTCTGTTCCTGCGGGGAACTGAGAAGACCAAAACCACCAAAACTGTCCCTGAACCCGCAGAAACCAAACCTGAACCCTCAAACCATAACCAGAAACGTAGGCGCAGACAAGCTTATGCGCTTACCAACCCGCCCATAGTCCAGCAACCCGCTTACCAGCCTCTAGCATACGCCCCTCAACCTCTGTCAGCCTACCCAACACCTCCTATAGGCCACAACTATGCCATAACCAATCCCGCACTCCCTGCCCCGCCTCCTAAGAAACCTTACACAGGAAACCATCCCTTTTGCCCAACCTGTAGATTTCACCACCCAACCCAGACCCCGTGTCGACTTTGTACCCGATGTGGCCGTACTGGTCACATTGTAGAAAACTGTAGAGTCCCTCTCGCCAATCCAATTGCGCCAACACCACCAGTCTACCCGCAGAACCCACAATCAATCTACCAAAACCCACGACCCAGATCGTGCTTTAACTGCGGTGATCCCAGTCATTTCCGGAACGCGTGCCCAAGACTACAAGTTCAGATTACGCAAGCGAATCCGGTGAACCAGATTTCGAACCAAGTGACGCGTGGACGAGCTTTTAACATAACCGCGCACCAAGCGCAAGCGAATAATGACGTAGTTAATGGTACATTTTTGCTTAACGGATTTTATGCTTCTATACTTTTTGATACTGGCGCCGATCGAAGTTTTATCTCTCGCGCCTTCGAGCAGAAGCTTGCGCGACCGCGCAACGATTTAAAAGAAGATTTTTCAGTTGAATTGGCTAATGGTGAAATTATTTTAATTAACTCAGTGATTAAAGATTGCACGCTTAATCTTAACGAAAACGATTTTCTGATCGACCTCATCCCTATGCCTCTTGGAAGCTTTGATGTTATTATTGGTATGGACTGGCTTTCGAAGAATCGCGCCGAAGTTATTTGCGCCAAGAAATTGATTCGCATACCTCGAGAGAATGGTGATCTTCACATCTACGGCGAAAAACCCTCCAGTGGTCTTAAGCTTATGTCTTGCGCCGAAGCCCAAAGACTCATGCGGAAGAAGTGTGTTGCATTTCTAGCCCATGTGGTTAAACCTGCTGAAGAAAAGAAGCTTCGCGATATCCCTGTCGTGCGTGATTTCCCTGAAGTTTTTCCTGATGATCTTCCTGGTATCCCTCCCGCTCGTGAAGTCGAGTTTCGTATTGATCTTGTCCCTGGTGCTTCCCCCGTAGCTAAATCTCCTTACCGTCTTGCACCCGCTGAGATGCAAGAATTGGCCAGCCAACTTCAAGAGTTGACTGCTAAAGGATTCATTCGCCCTAGCTCTTCGCCCTGGGGTGCTCCGGTGTTGTTCGTTAAAAAGAAAGATGGATCGTTTCGCATGTGTATTGATTACCGCGAGTTGAACAAACTCACCATTAAAAACCGGTATCCCTTACCGCGTATTGACGACCTCTTTGATCAACTCCAAGGTGCCTCTTGTTTCTCGAAGATTGATCTCCGCTCTGGCTATCACCAGTTGCGCATCCGCGATGAAGATGTTCCGAAGACTGCTTTTCGAACTCGTTATGGCCATTTTGAATTCTTGGTCATGTCCTTCGGTCTAACCAACGCACCCGCCGTTTTCATGGATCTAATGAATCGGGTGTGTAGGCCTTTCTTGGATAAATTCGTGATCGTGTTTATCGATGATGTTCTGGTGTATTCTAAGACCAAGGCCGAGCATGAGCAACATCTCCGATTGGTATTGCAAAAGCTTAAAGCTGAGCAACTCTATGCTAAGCTTTCCAAGTGTGAATTCTGGTCTGATGAAGTACAGTTTCTTGGTCATGTTGTAAACAAGATGGGTATTCATGTCGACCCATCCAAGATTGAAGCAATCAAGAACTGGATTACGCCATCCTCTCCTTCTGAGATCCGTTCCTTTCTAGGCTTAGCTGGTTATTACCGGCGCTTTATTTCGAACTTCTCGAAGATCGCCTTGCCTTTAACAGCTCTGACGCACAAAGGTAAACCGTATATTTGGGGCTCGAAGCAAGAAGAAGCCTTTCTGACGCTCAAGCGTTTGTTGTGTGAAGCTCCTGTTCTTGCGCTACCTGAGGGTAATGATGATTTTGTCGTGTACTGCGATGCCTCCAACCAAGGTCTCGGTTGTGTTCTTATGCAACGAGGCAAGGTTATCGCTTACGCATCAAGGCAACTTAAGATTCATGAAAAGAATTATACAACCCACGATCTCGAACTTGGTGCAGTTGTTTTTGCCTTGAAGATCTGGAGACACTACCTTTATGGTACTAAGTGTATCCTCTACACCGACCATAAAAGCCTTCAGCATATCTTTGATCAGAAGGAACTTAACATGAGGCAACGCCGATGGAACGAACTCATCAGCGATTACGATTGTGAGATCCGGTATCATCCTGGTAAGGCTAATGTGGTAGCCGATGCGCTCAGCCGAAAACCCTGCCAACTTAACTGTATCTTGCCGCGCACCCAGCTTCACTTCGCGCCGATTCAAAGCAACCTTGAATCGCGTATTCGTGACGCGCAGCGCGCATCCATCAGTAATGGTAACCTTCGCGCCGAGTTAGCGTGTGGCGCGGAAGCACTCTTTGTCCCTAATCTGAGTGGAATTCTCTGCTATCTTAATCGCATCTGGATTCCCTTTGATGAGAATCTTCGCGCTGATATCCTGAGTGAAGCGCACAAATCTCGATATTCTATTCATCCTGGCGCTGATAAGATGTACAAGGATTTGCGCATAACTTATTGGTGGCCCGGTATGAAAAAGGATATTGCTGTGTTCGTAGCTAAGTGCCTGACTTGTTCTAAAGTTAAAGCTGAACACCAACGCCCATCTGGTTTGCTCGAACAACCAGAAATTCCTACGTGGAAATGGGAAGGTATAGCGATGGACTTTATTACCAAGTTACCTTTGACAGCAAGCAAGCATGATAGCATTTGGGTAATAGTGGATCGATTGACTAAGTCTGCTCACTTTCTGCCCATTCGTGAAAACTACCGTGTTGAGCAACTCGCGCAGCTTTATGTCAAGGAAATTGTCTGCCGCCATGGTACTCCTTTGAGCATCATATCCGATCGTGATGGCCGTTTTATATCTCGCTTTTGGAAATCTCTCCAATCTGCGCTAGGAACTCGCTTGGACATGAGTACGGCATATCATCCTCAGACTGACGGTCAGTCTGAGCGAACTATTCAAACTCTTGAGGATATGCTTCGATCTTGTGTTCTTGATTTTGGAGGTAATTGGGATTCGCACCTGCCTTTGATCGAGTTCTCTTATAATAACAGCTATCATTCCAGTATCGGTATGGCCCCATTTGAAGCACTTTACGGTCGTAAGTGCCGCTCCCCGATCTGTTGGAGCGAAGTGGGTGAAACTCAAATCACAGGACCCGAACTTGTTCAAGAGACAACCGATAAAATCGCCAAGATCCGTGATCATCTGCTGACTGCCAGAAGCCGACAGAAGAGTTACGCAGATCGTAGGCGAAAGCCTCTCGAGTTTCAAGTTGGTGATCTTGTTCTCCTCAAAGTGTCGCCTTGGAAAGGTGTTGTCCGCTTTGGGAAGAAGGGTAAGCTTGCTCCTCGTTATGTTGGTCCATTCAAGATTCTCGCGCGTGTGGGAAAAGTTGCCTACAGACTAGACCTGCCGCCCGCGCTCAGTAATGTGCATCCAACGTTCCATGTATCCAATCTCAAGAAGTGTTTAGCTGACGAGAACCTTCACATTCCACTTGATGAAGTTCAAGTTGATGAAACTATGCATTTCGTTGAGAAGCCTGTTGAGATTATGGATCGCGAGGTAAAGCAAACCAAGCGCAGTCGTATCCCTATCGTGAAAGTTCGCTGGGAGTCCAAGCGCGGAGCCGAGTTTACATGGGAAAGGGAAGATCAAATGAAGATCAAGTACCCGCACCTGTTCTCTGCGCAACCTACTTCGAGATAAATTTCGGGACGAAATTTCTTAAAGTAGGGGAGACTGTGACATCTGCCCGATCCGACCCGACCCAGGTACCCGTTTCCCTTATCCGATCTCTTTCTTTTATGATTTAATATTTATTTATACTTATATTTTACTTTTAATAATAAAAATATATATTTTCTTCCCGCCTAAGGATGTCTGCAGCTCCACGCGCCAGACTCCTTACATGGAAGCCTGCGTGAAGACATCTTGTTCCTGCGATGCGTGAAGAGAACTCTTCTCGCAGCGCGCTAAGAATGTATGTTCTTCCCGCAATGCGCTAAGAATGTATGTTCTTCCCGCGATGCGCTTAGAATTCTTGTTCTTCACGCAGCACGCTAAGGATGTGATTCTTCCCGCAGTGCGCTAGGGATTGTTGTGCCAGCCTTCGCGCTCGCGCACTCAGCCTTCCCGCGCTTAACCCTTGTATCTTCTGTTTAAATCTAGCCGTTTGCTTTTGTGTTGTCTTTTCTTTTGAGCCGTTGACCTAACCCATCTAATGTCTGAATAGTTACTTTCGGCGCAGCATGCGCACCAACCCCATTGGTTGACAGATAAAGTGACTGACATAATCTTTTGAGATCTGCTTTTGCCATGCTTGACCAGTACCTTTATCTGATCCGCCCATGCTTTTTACTGTTCGCTGACAGCTTTATCTTGCCCCCTGCAGCTGCCATATCTTTTGATATCTTTTGCTATCTTTTGTTTTGTCTTGTCTGTTTGTCTTGGAACCTTTTCTGGATTTATGTCTCCTAGGGTTTTCCTATAAATAATAATAATATTTTCATAACACATCACACACAAACACTTAATCTCTCCTGTTCTCTTGCTCCTTGCCCTCTCTGCCGTCTTCCTCTCTGCCTCCGTCTTCCTCCCTGTTCTGCCCTGCTTTTCCGGTAATATATATATATTATATAATAATTTACTTATTAATTATGCTAACTTATTATCAAGACTTAAAACAGATCGTTAAAACAATAATCTTTAATTATAGGTTAACTTGTGCTTGTTTAAAGTTGATTCTTGCTTTATCTTACACCGCATCGTTTATCAAGTGAGTTATCTCGTATCTAATCCCTTTTTTTTATTTTAAATGCTTTGGGATGTTCATGTGTTCATACAAAACTTGAGTCTTAAACTGTTTATGAACTTTAGTCACGCAGTATCCCATGTGTTGAGGACGTAGACTTGGCTGTTTATTTGTATGTGTGGATCATTAACCGTATTGACGGTCTATTCCGCAGTTTTCATGGTACCATTAGATGAACACGGGAGAACTATCGTTTATGATTTTCTCTTTTGTTACACTTGCACAGTTAGTCTTGTTTGTGAGCTCAATTGTGAGCACTGGCAGTCTTGTCTCTTAGAGTTGGTCCCGATCAGATTACACCCTTGTTGAAAACCAGACATACACATGTTGCGCGTAGATTTATTGTTATCTATGTATTGTATTAAACTTGATTTCTCACCAACACGCAAGTGTTTGACGTTTATTTTAACACATGTTCAGGTTTGCAGTAGCTGTTTTGGAGCTTGTGGACACGTAGGACGTTTTTACTTTTGGACCTAGAATTAAAATGTATCAAGACAAGTTAATGTTGTTTGAATGTTATAATTTATAATATATTGATTTATGTTTGATTTATGTTCTTTATTTTCCCCGCTGCGCGTGCGCGATAAAATGTGTATTAATAAATATTGACACTAATAGTGTCACGAGTAATGAAACAATATGTGGCGCCCCGATGTATAATCCGCCTTTGGTCGGGGTGTTACATAGGTAATCCCTACATATGATGATGTGAACTTCTAGATGCGCATGCCGACCTAGTTACTCATAGTCAAGCTTATTATGGATGCTTTTTTTTTTTTATTTATTATTTAACGTCGTACGGATAATAACTTGTTTTGACGGGGTGTCATAGCAACGCACTTTCGAATACGTAACATGTTTAACGCGATTTGGCACCATAGATAGATACAAATAGAGGTGAACAAAAAACCCGAACTCGGAAAAAACCTGAACTGATATAGTATGCATACCCGACCCTACCCATAGGGTACTAATATAGTATGCATTTTACTACTAAAACCCGTACTCGGAACCGGACTCGACTTGTATATGGTAATATCTAAAAACCGGAGCCAATTCCATACCCAAAAAAAGTGCAGCCCCTTAAAAACCCAATTTATAGTCGAAAAAATTCGGAAAAAGAACCCAAAAATTGGGTTTTTTTCAATACTTAAAACATGGTATTCAAATACCTGATTTTACAATATCCGGTTCTATAACTGACCCGAACCTTATGTATAAGGTATGATTTTTAGAGACAGTACTCACATCCAAACCCAACCCGGGTATGACCAATATCCGATTTTCCAATACCCATAATTAGGGGTGCAAACGAGCCGAGCTGCTCGTGAGATACTCGAGATCGGCTCGTTAAAAAGCTCGATCGAGCCGAGCTGAATCGAGCCCGAGCCCGATCTCGAGCCTTAAAAATAAGCTTGTTTAATAAACGAGCCCGAGCTTCACTTATCGAGCTCGAGCCGGCTCGCGAGCTTAAACGAGCCTGTCATTTATATAATTTTTTAAAATATATATATAATAATTATTAATTAATATATGTAACGTTATGAAAAAATAAATAAAAATAACTAAATCACATATATTATTTTATACATAAAATTATAATAGAAAAAACTATATAAAAATAATTATAATTATATAAAAAGTAATTGATAAATAGTAAATGAGCCGATCTCGAACCGAGCTCGAGCTTCAAAATCTGCTCACGAGCCGAGCTCGAGCTCTGTATAAGTTAAACGAGCCGAGCTTGTGCCTAGTCAAGCTCGGGCTCGGATCGACTCTTTTACACCCCTACCCATAATACCCGAACTCAGTTTCATACCGAGAACCGGGGATTAGAAAAACTAGATCTATGCAACTCCGGATACAAATACTTGTTTCACTTAAAAAAGTATATTAATCCATCCCTCTCTCGTAATAATCCGATCTCTCTACACCATGTCGAAGGACTTCAACGTCCCGCCGGTGATCTTCCCGTCCGCCGGAAACCCAAACGCCATCCCACAACGCCGCCCCACGGCACCATTCCAACCGTCAAGATCCTCAAACCCTAACATACCCTTCATGTCCTTCGACATCGGCTCATCTCCAGCCTCCACATCCCAATTCAACCCCATCTCTGGCGGAATCTCCGCCAACTTCGACGACGAGCCACCGTTACTAGAAGAACTGGGCATCAACACCAAACAAATCTGGCACAAAACCCTCTCAATCCTAAACCCGTTCCGGGTCAAACCGGATCTCCACGAAGATGCCGATTTATCCGGCCCGTTTTTGTTCTTGATGGGTTTCGGGTTGTTTCAATTACTTGCCGGAAAGTTGCATTTTGGGATTATTTTGGGGTGGGTGACGGTGGCCTCGTTGTTTTTGTATACGGTGTTTAATATGTTGGCCGGGAGGAATGGGAATTTGGATCTTTACAGGTGTTTGAGTTTGATCGGGTATTGTATGTTGCCGATTGTGATGTTGTCGGCTGCGGCGTTGTTCGTGCCGCAAGGTGGGGTTGTGGTGTTTGTGATGATGGGGGTTTGTGTCATGTGGGCGACGAGGGTTTGTATGCAGTTGCTGGTGGAGCTGGCCTCGTGTGGGGATGAGCATCGCGGGCTTACTGCGTACGCGTGTTTCTTGATTTATATGTTGTTTTCGCTCTTAGTTGTGTTTTGATAATTGGTATAAGTTTGAATGTTTGATGGATGATACTTGTTATTGATCTATATGGTTTAGGGCTTATTATGATTGAATGGAAGAGTTGTGTATGAATATAATCGGATCTGATCGTGCTTGTTTGATGTTCTTTATATTCATGATTGTATCGTGTAAAGCCCGTAGATTTATGCTGCTACCAAAGAATTTTATGGCATTTAAAGTCTGTTCTGCTTGATTGGTTTGTGATACCTTATTGTCGGTCTTAACAAGGGATTTCTTTTCTAAGGTGATCGATTTTTGGCTAGGATTAGGCTAGGCTGAATATGTCGGTGTCGTCTTTAGTGCAGTTAAACCTGTGAATTATGGAAGGATATCACAATGTTGATACTGGTTTGTCAAAACTGAACAAAATAGGGGATCTTTGTTATTATTATAATTACTATTATTATTGTTTATATGCTAAAAGCATATCAAACAGTTGGAAGTTTTTCACAACAGAAGGCTGCCTCTTGTATTCTCGGTTGAGATCCTATTAGTTTAGAAGTTTTTATAAAAATGCAGTTTGGGTCTCGGGGGATCTCTTTTTTAAAATCGACGATACAAGCCATACAAAAGAAACTAAACAAACCATTGTAAAGGAAAACCTACTACTGCAGTAAGCCTTGAAAGAAAGTTAGCACAAAAAGCATAGAGTACCAACAAATTAAGCAACAAAAATATAGTTAGCATGCTGAAAGCATATCATTCTTCATTTTCGTGTGACGAAATTTGAAGGAGAGGATGTTCCATAACACGTTCTTCTTGTCCAGTTTATATGGAATGAGTTATGCTTGGAATCCAAAGTCAATAGTACAGATATTTTTAGGACAGCCATTGATGGTTCTTTTTATTAATACATGTCTAGATAATAAGTTAGCAATATTAAATTATACAAGTCTCAAAAAGCACGATGCTAAAATACCAATATACAAGAAAAATGAAGGATTGCGAATTTATGTAAATAAGCGACCATGGATTTGAACTCGACTTGATCTTTATATGACACAAGCAGTCCCAAATCAGCTTGAAATAAAACTACTTACACTATACGCATAACCATCAATGAACTTGACCTATTATGTTATAACACAAGATCATGCCAACATTCCATTAAAACCTTCATTTCTGTACAAGCACCTTAGGCATACAGCAAGACAAAACTACTTACACAATACACATAGCCATCAATGTAGCTGGCTTATAGTTCCAAAAGAGAAGCAAGGAATCGACATCCCCTGTGATACACATAACCATCTCACGGCTTTCAGGAAATTAGTTGAGGGGATTATTCCAACACTCGAACTCCAAATGCTTCATGCTTGAAAATATGGGCGTGAGATGTGGATTGACCGGGATCTTCAACAAAGAATAGATTAGTTCGGTTAGTGCATGAAAATCACTCAAACAAAGATGATATCAGGCAATAAGAAGGTGGACATGACTTTTGGCTCATCCTGGTAGCATTAAACAAGCATGATAAGGACATGACTTTTGGCATTTGAAGTTGAAATTGGCATTGTAATTCACTGTAACCCTAAATATCCAAATATTTGAGACAAAATGTGCAAAAAGATGGGGTGCAGATCATAAACAATATTCGAATAGCAACTCCTATTTAAACGTAAATTAAGGTTTGATGATGCAAAGCCACCTGATAAATTGAGAATATAGTCACTTGCAAACTGACCTGTAATCGCTAACATTGAACTCGACCTTGAATCCAGCTGATGTGGTGGCTTGTGAAGCTCTCATAGCTCAAAGCCATAAACTCAGATACTGGTATGTGCAGGTTTCCTAGACAGCAACTAAAAACAAAATAAGTTCACTCTGAAGCATCATTCTTTGAGACTTTCAAGTGAATTTAAGTAAATATCTTCAACTTAATGTCTCAACTGTTTAAGGCCCAATTTTGTTCACCTCGTTAACAATATCGACAGCTATTGCGTTGATCTGTTTGAGTTAAAACACAATCCAGACCGACCCATTTGACTTCTAAATGGGTCAATATCACCACCTCTAAAAGCAGTTATTCACAACTGAAATCGATCCTTGACTTGTTTATCTAAGTTACACAACGCATTAACAATATCGATTCGTAACGGATGAGAAGTATCTCCAGCTATAAACACACTTTTCCTCCCATCAACTTCAATCCAACTACATCCAGCCGCCTTTTTCAAATTCTCTGTCTTCATCAACCGCCTTATTTCCAACACTTCTTCCCATTTATCTTTACCAGCATAAATATTCGACATCACGACATAATTCCCCATATTATTCGCCTCCACTTTCAACAAATGATCAGCAACCACACTTCCCATTTCCACCTCATTATAATTCTTACAATCACCCAACAACGGGCCCCACATGTTGGCAGTTGGCTCAACCGGCATACTAGTAATAAAACGATACGCGTCACTAATTCGACCATTTCTCGCAAGAAGATCCACCACACAAGCATATTGCTCCATGGTTGGGTTAATGTTATAAACCTCGTTTAACGAGTTAAAAATCCTTAAACCTTCATGTACTAACCCTGTATGGCTACAAGCAGATAGTATAGCAGTTATTATTACATGATCGGGTTTCCCACCGTTTTCTACCATTTTATAATAAACTTGAAGCGCTTCTTCACCCATTCCATGAATCGCATACCCTCCCACCATAGACGTATACATAACCAGGTCTTTGTACCGAGTTGACTTGAATAGCTTACATGCTGACTTTATGTTTCCACATTTTGCATACGCATCCAAAAACGCTCCTTTTAATTGGACATCTTGAAAACAAGATCTAACGACATACGCATGGCACTGGTTAACCATCTGAATCGATGCCATTTGATTACGCATGGCACTTTATGTTTCCACATTTTGCATACGCATCCAAAAACGCTCCTTTTAATTGGACATCTTGAAAACAAGATCTAACGACATACGCATGGCACTGGTTAACCATCTGAATCGATGCCATTTGATTAGCAACAGGAAGGATACTCATTACGGTCATAGAATCCGGTTTCATTCCATGATTCTGCAAATCAAGAAACAAATCAATGGCTTGATCAAAATAACCATTTTCTGCATAGGCTCGAACCATCAAATTCCAAGTGGTTAGATCTCTTTCGATCATGTTTTTGAATATAACCTCTGCATCATCATGGAAACCGCTGTTAACATATCCAGATATTAAAGAATTACATGTCACAACGTTCCTATATCCAGACAAGCTCTCGAATATTTTTAACGCATAATCCATTTTACCACATCTCGAATACGCATCAATCAACGCATTACCGAGAGTAGGTTCTCTATTTCCCGGAAAAAAATTAGACTTTAGCGAAAAACCATGAGCTTCTTTTATCATACACATTTTAGAAGCGTCGGCCCCAAGTTGAACCACGGTTACAATAGTTATGGAGTCGGGCTTTACACCTTCTTTGAACATAATATGCAGCTGCTGAATTAAATCTTTTACAAGTCGACTCTCCGCAAATGCATCAAGTATCGAATTCCATGATATTAAGTCTTTATTATGAATTAATGAGAAGGACCAAAATGCAGATATCACATCACCACATTTCGAGTAGAAATTTACGAGGGCGTTTCCAACCGATGTAACGTCACAAAGGCTGGGATGATGGATAATATGGCTATGAATTTGCTTCCCTGCCTGCAAATTCTGTAGATTTGCACAAGCAGAGAGAACGGTTAAGACAGTGATTGAATCAGGTTTGGTTAAATTTAAAGAATTGAATTCTTGAAACAATTCCAATCCTTTCAACCACTCATCGTTCGAGGCATAACCCACAATCATCGAATTCCAAGAAACCAAATCTCTTGAACTCATTCTTCTGAACAGTGATTCCGCTTCTTTCATTCGTCTAGCTTTCGAGTAGAACCCCACGAGCGAATTCACAACAGAAACATCACAAGCGAGATCCTCCCTATGCATCGCGTAACAATGAATCTCTTTCCCAAAACGGTACGCACGATCAACTCCAACCGAAGCACAAACCGGCAGAACATTCGCAACCGTAGCATAATTCGGCCGTACACCTTCCTTTACCATCCGTTTAAACACCGCAAACGCTTCAAACCCCAACTCATTCTCAATCAACCCCGCAACCATCGCATTCCACGACACAACATCTCGTTCAGACATTTCATCAAACACCTGGTGCGCGTCACCCGACCCACACCGCAACTTCAAATACATCGAAACCAACGCATTTCCCACAAGGGTTTTCGACTCCAAACCCGTCTTCACAACATGGGAATGAACACTCTTTCCTAACATCAACCCATTCAACCGTACACAAACCGGAAGAATAATCGCAACTGTAACCGAACTAACATTAAAGCTCATAGCTTTATACAATTTAATAACCTCTGTATCATAAACCCGAGTGGCTGCTAAACCGGATAACATAATGTTGCAGGTGACTGCATCAGGGTGAGTTATTTGATGAAAAAGATTATGGGTATCATTAAAAAGGTTACATTTTGCATACATGTTAAGAAGTGATTTGGATATTAGGAGACAAGAGTGTAAACCTAATTTGATTGCAGTGCTGTGAAGAGATTTGCCCAAGTTGGTGTTGGAGTTCGCAGCACAAGATTTAATATTGGCTGCCAAGATTTGGTGATCAAATGTTTTGTATGAGGATTCATTCATGGTGCAGAGCTAAAGAAGTTGTGATGATTTTAATTATACACGTGTGAAGTCGATCCCTCTTGAATATGACGGTATTACCCTTTGGTTCGAGCTAGCAATATTGTAAAAATCTCGACTAGGCGTAAGTTAATCAATAGGTCGTGTTTGAGGGGTAGATATAAAACTTAAAATAAGTCAGGGGCCATTTCGCAATTTGAATATTGCAATTGCACCCACAACACGCCTCTGTAATTGTATAAATAACAGTTGTCTTATGCACCTCATTGTTACACGTGTACATCGTCTATTGTAATAAATTAGTATATTTTACAATTATTGTTATTTTTATATTCAAGTCATTTAACAAGCGAATCGAATGAACAAATAGTTACAATATTAGAAAATTAAAAGAACTTTCAGCATCGATATTTACATTCAATATGAGAAATTTGAAACTAAAGGTATAAGAACAATAAGTAAAAAAAAACCGATAATAAAAAATGCCTTATTATTATAGGAGGTTGAGTTTAACCACTTCCTCAATTATCGTATTTGATTGGATCCTGCACTAATTCTCGCCCTTACCAAAATCACATATTACGGCTTTAACCGATCCAAATTGGAACGCGGCTATGAATGACAAGTATAAGGCTTTATTGAATAATGACACTTGGGAGTTGGTTCCGAGTGTTGATTTGAATAGAATGCACAGAATGTTTTTATTCATATATTGTTGTGTTTACAAATGAAAAATAATAACAAGTAAATAGAAGAATGTTATGTCTTTCAACAAGGAAATATATCAAATAAAGGAATGAAGAATCCTTGATTTATGCTCAAACAAGGAAATATATCAAATAAAGGAATGAAGAATCCTTGATTTATGCTCAAACAGTCATCCTTTGGAGGTCTTTTGGTGTTGATGTGATCCAAATAAGGAAAAGATATGTAGTTGATTATTTGATATATTTATTATTTTCTAACACTCCCCCTCAAGTTGAGTAGTGGGATCTCCAATGCTTAACTTGACAAGACAATGGCTAAATATTCTTCCGTTGACGGCCTTTGTTAATATGTCTGCTAATTGGTCTTCTGATAGGATAAATGGTAGCTCTATGATTCCAGCTTCAAGTTTTTCTTTGATGATGTTTCTATCGACCTCCACATGCTTTGTACGATCGTGTTGGACAGGATTTTTTGAAATTTGTATTGCGGCTTTGTTGTCACACATGATTCTACTTGCTTCAGTGTGGAGAAAACCAATTTCTGTCATAAGCTTACGTATTCATAGAACCTCTGTCACGCCTCGTGCAATTCCTCGGAATTCTGCTTCGGCACTAGATAATGCGACAACCTTCTGCTTTTTGCTTCTCCATGTGACTAAATTTCCACCAACTAGAGTGAAGTAGCCCGATGTTGATCTTCCATCATGTTTGTCCCCCGCCTACTCTACGTAAGTATACAATTGAATTTTAGATGTTTATTTGGTTGGAAGAGAACCCCGTGGCCTGTTGTCCCTTTGAGATATCTGATAATCCTCCATACAGCTTCCATGTGAGTGCCTTGAGGTTGATGCATAAATTTGCTGACTACTCCCACTGCATATGCGATGTCTGGACGAGTATGCGAGAGATATATTAATTTACCTACCAAGCGCTGATATCGTTCTTTGTCTGCCAGTTCCCCTCCTTCTTCCATATGGAGTTTATGATTAACCATTATTGGCGTATCGGCTGGTTTGCAATCGATCATTCCTGTCTCAGCTAAAAGGTCAAGAATATATATTTTTTTTGACATATAAAAATACCCCTTTTAGATCTTAGTACTTCAATTCCAAGAAAGTATTTAAGCCTTTCTAAGTCCTTCATTTCAAATTCTTTAAACAAGTTTGCTTTCAACTTCTTCATTTCTTCATCATCGTTCACTGTAATGATCATGTCATCAACATATATGATTAAACAAGTTAAAAGGTTACCTCTGTTTTTAAGGAAAAGCGTATGATCAGAATTGCTTTGTCGAAATCCATTTCCCTTCATTGTTAGGGTGAATCTGCCGAACCAAGCTCTAGGAGATTGTTTCAACCCACAATAGTTTTTTTATGTGACATACTTCCTTTGCTTTGAATTTTTTTGTGAAACCGGGCGGAGCTTCCATATATACTTCTTCTTTTAATTCTCCATGAAGAAAGGCATTCTTAACATCAAATTGGTGAAGAGGCCATCCTTCATTTGCAGCGATCGAGAAAAGGACCCTGATTGTGTTAATCTTGGCTACTGGAGAGAATGTTTCTTGGTAGTCAATCCCATACGTTTGTGTGTAGCCTTTCGCTACCAATCGTGTTTTGTATCTTTCAATAGTTCCGTCTGGTTTATGTTTAATCGTGAAGACCCATCGACATCCCACGGGTTTCCTATTGGACGATCACATGTTTCACATGTATCATTTTTAATCAATGCTTTCATCTCTGTTTCCATAGCATCCTTCCAGTTCTTTGATCCTAAAGCTTGTTCCACAGAGTTTGGAATTTGTTCAGCGTATAGGGAAGCATTAAAGGCCTTGGCTTTTTTAGACAGGTTTGCTTCCGCTATGTTGGCTATAGGATACTTCGAGGATTTAGATTGTTTTTCTGGTGAGTATCTCT
Organism: Bidens hawaiensis; assembly: GCF_021521415.1. Classification (NCBI taxonomy): domain Eukaryota; kingdom Viridiplantae; phylum Streptophyta; class Magnoliopsida; order Asterales; family Asteraceae; genus Bidens; species Bidens hawaiensis. The sequence continues at coordinate 56,940 of NW_027496671.1, forward strand.
TTGCAGGAATTCCTCTATTGACTCTTGGTGGGAGGACATATCTCACGCTTGTTTCTTCTTGTTTTGTTTCTTGTTGTACAAATTCTTTTTGTTCCACCTGCACTGTTTGTTCTACTCCTATCTCATGATTGTCAGATATATTAATATTTTGATTTTCAGGAGATACTTTATCTTTTATACTTTCAGATGTTTGAGAATTACTTACCTCAGGTGTTAGTTCGAGAGGATTTTCATGAAAAACATGAGATACTTTATCTGTTATACCTTCATATGTTTGAGATGTACTTACCTTGGATGTCAGGTCGAGAGGATTTTTGTTGGGAACACTGGTTATTGGTCCATCAGAGTGTTGTGAAGTCACTGACTCATCTTGGGTGCTATGATTGATTGCTTCGGATGACGTAGCCCATTTTGGAACCCATTCTAGCCAACTCAGTGTGTCATGTTCTTTCTCCTCCTGACTACTGTGTTGGGCGGTATAAAAGAATTCGGTTTCAAGGAAGTCACAATTCATGGCAGTATGAATAGTACGATTTTTTGGACTATAGCAACGGTATCCTTTTTGGTTGACACCATAGCCTACAAATACACATTTTCCAGCACATGGGTCGAGTTTTGTTCAATTGATTTTGGGTATGTGGACAAAGACGGAGCACCCAAATATACGTGGTTTTAAAGTAAGGGCGGGGGGTAGTTTGGTAAATTCTGAAAAAGCTTGAAGAGGGGTTTTTAGGTCAATGGCTTTTGTTGGTAACCGATTAATAAGATATGCGGCAGTAGCGAGAGCTTCGGGCCAGAAGGACTTAGGTACTTGAGATTCAATCAAGAGGGCTCGAGTTATTTCTAAGAGAATTCGGTTTTTTCATTCAACGGTGCCATTTTGTTCAGAAGTGTGGGAGCACGATGTTTGGTGAATAATTCCTTTCGTTTGACAAAAAAAACTTCATTGAATCGTTTATGTACTCCCCACCGTTATCGGATCGAAGAATTTGGATGTTGGTTTTGAATTGCGTTTGTGTCATGGCATGAAACATAGTAAATTTATCAAAAACTTCAGATTTGTGTTTTAGAAAATAAATCCATGTCATGCGAGTACAATCGTCAACAAAAAGTACAAAAAAACGAAAGTTTTGTCCTCCAATAACTTTTGCCGGTCCCCATACGTCCGAATGGATAAGGGAAAAAGGTAAATTAACTCTTGTGTTATTTGATTTAAAAGAATGTCTATGGCTTTTAGCCAAGACTCAAGTTTCACAACTTAGTGTTTTATTAAGGGGAAATAACTTTGGGAATAAAAGGTTTAAATAACCGATAGATGGGTGTCCTAATCTCCTATGCCATAACCAAGCTTCCCTATTTATTGTTCCATGAGCCAACATCGCAGTACCATGTTGAGTCACTTCTTCCACATAGTATAATCCTTGGCGTTCAGTGCCACGCCCAATAATCGTTCCCGTCTTTATATCTTGTAAGATACAGAACGTCGGGTGCATTAATACCGAGCAGTTTAATTCTTTTGTCACATGACTAATAGATAATAATTTATGTGACAAGGAAGGGACATAGAGACAATTTGAAAGTTTTAAAGTTGGTGATATTTCAATAGTTCCCCCTCCCTTTACAGGAACTACTCCCCTGTTTGCGGTTTTTATGTGATTAATTTTGGGTTTAGATTTTGAAATTATATCGGACAATTCAAAGGTCATGGTGTCAGTAGCACCACAATTAAAAATCCATGATTTATTCAAATTTTCATATGTTTCGACCATATTTACTTCTCCCATAATTTTATTTGGGTTGTTTTCTGTTGGTGCATTATGCCAGTAGTTCATTTGTCTCGAGTTTATCGTGTCTGTAATCATTACGATGTTTGGTTTGTCGTGATAAACTAGTTAGTTTTGTTTTTGGTTTTGGCGAAGTTAGGTACAACTTCACCTAGGGTGTTAGGCGAAGTTGTCGTGTTATGTTAACCTAACTTCCGCCGTCAGTTTGTAAGGTTTTTGGGGTATTCGTCTTGTAAGCCGAAGCAGCGTTTCGGTGTGATTAGCATTCATATCTAATAGAAAAGTAACCTTTGTCTTACGTGTTACGTGTTCCTTGTTCCTTTACGTGTCTCTCGTCTAAACACTCGTATCGTATACGTAGGGGATTCCGCACCCTCATGTTACGAGATAATCCTGTGTTGATCCGGTTGGGAACCTACAATTGGTATCAGAGCGTTTGCTCGTGATTGTGTGGTTCGGGATTATCACACTTGTGTTAAACGAACTCCGCTAGACTTTTCACGGAATCGTTTCACGTAAAACACCGTTCGTTCAGTCCATTCCTACATTACATTGTCCCTGTCGCACTCCATACTATCTTTTACTCATTCGAAACAAGAAAAACACTGCTCAAAATCAGATCTCGCGACCTGCGAAGTTGCCGTCACCTGAAGTTAGGGTTTCAGCGAAGTTATAACTGGCGAAGTTGTACGTTGGTGAAGTTAATTGGCGAAGTTATTATTTGGCGAAGTTATACTTTGGCGAAGTTATTCTTTGGTGAAGTTGTACGTTGGTGAAGTTAATTGGCGAAGTTATACTTTGGTGAAGTTGTGCGTTGGCTAAGTTACGTGGTGAAGTTATAATCTGGTGAAGTTAACACGAGGTGAAGTTGTACTATCTTCACCTTCACGAAAGATTGTTTCATTTTGTTCCAACTCCTGTTTCGGTTTAATATGACGTCAATAAACATCACTGAATTGGTGAAAATGGAAGTTGAAGCTGGGTCAGCGACTAAAGCTCCAAAGTTACTTAAAGGCACTGATTTTGTTGCGTGGAAAGACAGATTTGAGCAGTATGTGAAATATCAAGATGCAAAGATGTGGGTATGCATTCAGGATGGTTATATCCCTCCAACAACTGAGTTTGAAGGACGTGAGCAACTGAAAAAATATAATAAGATGGAGGACGATGAGAAGAAGATGTACGCGGCAGAAAGTAAGGCACTAGCTGCAATCACCATGGCACTACCTCAGGAAATTCTTCATTCTTTCCAAAAGTACAAGACGGCTAGAGAATTGTGGGAAGCATTGGAGAGCCGCTATGAAGGTAACGTCGGAATTCGAAACTCCAAGATAAAGTTACTAAAAACTTAGTTCTCGGTATTCAAGTATTTTAAGAATGAATCGCTTGATGACATCATTACAAGATACTATCACTTGATGACCGAATTGGACAACTACTCCATAAAGTATTCTGAGAGTGAGATTGTGGAAAAACTTCTTGATGCTCTTCCATCAAAATGGGAGATGTACACAGTTCTGATGAAAGAAGATAAAGAATTTGATAGTTTTGATTTAGAGAAGGTGGTTAACAAGTTACGTAATTATGAGCTTAACATGTTACGAAAAGAGATGCCTACTGATCAGGTTCAGGATCCGGGAATGTATGGTGCAAAAGGCTCTGCAAACTCAAGCTCTAAAACAGATTCGACCGCCTATTATGTGATGATGAATATGGATGGAGATATATGCTTTGTAGCAAGTGGAAGTGGTTCCTCAAAATCTCAATCTTCAGTCAGTAATTCTTCTACTAGTGCTTCAAATGTAAATTACTCAAAGATGCCTATGAGTGTGAAATCTGCTGAACAACAATTTGCCCTTTATGCCTCTTTCATTGCGTCTTATGAAAATTACATCAAGGGAAAGATAGTTGACCCTGCAACCTTGGATGAGGACTATGATCAGATAGATGCTGATGACATGGAAGAAATGGATCTGCAGTGGCAAATGGCGATGATAGTAAGAAGGGTAAAACGGTTTATGAAGAAGACTGGACGAAAATTCGTGGGGTAGAGACCGGGATTTGACAAGTCAAAGGTTCGTTGCTACAACTGTCAACAGAATGGACACTTTGCGAGAGAGTGCCCAAATGAGAGAGTTGAACGGGGTCAGAACAGGCCTACTCAGCAGAATGGAAATGGAAGTGAAATAAAAGCCATGGTTTCTCAACAGAATGGTGGATATAATTGGAACATCAAAGTTGAGTAGGTGATTGAGCAAGCCCATCTGGTGAATATCGTGAGTGAAAGAAGTGACAAGGAACCAGTGGAGGATCAAGCATACATGGCAGAAGTGAATGATCAGCTCTCAGAGGTATGTTCTGAGCCTCATTGTGAACAATGTGAAAAACTGTCTGATCAATTAAATGCTTTAACTTATCATTATGTAAGTTTGGAAAAAGAATTAAAAATTATAAAAGAGGAACATCATTACTCTAAACAAAGGGAAAACAGTTACTCAGTCAAAATTAATGCTGGTGAAAAAGACATAAGATGCCTTAAGGCAACATTAGCTGAGAAAATCCAAGTAATCGATCTAAGTTATGAAGTTGTGGAAGAAAAAACCAAACTTATTGCTGAAAAGGACAAACAGATAGCTGATTATCAAGTGAAAGTGGTGGAACTAAACAGAAAACTTGAACATTTTAGGAACTCTTCAATGATGCTTAATCATGTCCTAAGTGTTCAACGTTCTCCTAACGATAAAGGAGGAATTGGACATAATGAAGTTCCACCACCTTTTAACAATAACTACACTTATAATCCTTGTAATCAGCCACCTGTCTTTGTTAAACCTGATCAGACAGTAACGAAAATGTCAGCTACATCGACTCACCCGTTAGAGTTCAATCAAGCAACACCAACGTTAAATTGAGCAATCATGAGAACCTCAATAAAGATGTTAATGAATCGGTTCAGACAGAATCGTCAGTTGTGGATCAAGACTCCACGCATAAGGAGTCTGTGAACATTCGCAAAGTGGATGATGAAGTTGTGTTACTCAGAAGGAGGGAGAGTGATACTTTTAGCAAAACGAAATCTTCTCTAAACCCATTCGTTCCCCCTTATGTGAAACAAACTGTCAGTGAAGTAACTTCATCCTCTACTGCAACTTCTGAAAAGAATGTTCGGATAGACACAGATTGTCCAAAGAAAATTAATTGTCTGAACAAAAGCTGTTTTCGATGTAACAAGGTAGGTCACTTTGTCAGCAACTGTCCGCTGAAGAAGAAGAAATCTAAAAATTTGAGGCCAACCAAAGCTGAAAATGGAATGAACACTAAAACTGGTACGGGTAAAAATTCTAATGCATCCAACTTTAATCGTTGGACAAATTTAATATTTCAAAGAAACCAACCTCATTTTTTCCCAGTTAATCATAGAATGGGTAACTTCGAATCCATTAACGCTAGAAAATCAAGAATGGTTGGATGTCCTCATAATCAGTTTTCTAGAAATCTTCCATTCAGATTAAATGAAAACTTCCCTCAAGGGAACTTTGGGCAACCAAGGAGTTGGATGCCGTTTGACAGGTTTGACCAACCCAAGACCAGAAGGGCTTGGGTCCCCTGCTTTTAATTCGTTCCTTTAATTGTTCGGGAACAGTCGAACAGGGCTGTGAACAACATGTGGGTTGTCGACAGTGGCTGTTCCCGGCACATGACTGGTAACAAGAATTTGTTACGTGATTTGAAAGCTGTACAAGGTGGAAGAGTTAGTTTTGCAGGAGAAAGTGGAGGAAGAATTTCTGGAGTCGGTACTGTTACTAATGGGAAAATCAAGTTGGAGAAAGTTAATTTTGTGGAAGAGTTAAAGCACAATCTTCTGAGCGTCTCTCAGATCTATGACAAAGACTACACTGTGCACTTTACAAAGGATGAAGCACGTCCTGGTTTCAAGATTCCTGAGACCTGGGTTGTGATGAAATCTCCAAGAGAGAAGTATACATACGTGATGGATATGAGGTCCACCAAGATGGAGACGGAAGACTCATGTCTCTTGTCAAAAGCAACAGAATTTGAGTCGGAATTGTGGCACCGTAGGATGGGTCATATCCATCTACGTAAGATGAACTACATAGTCAAGAATGAGCTGGTACTTGGGGTTCCATTAAAGAATTTCAACTTTGACGACCAGTGTCTGTCGTGCAAGAAAGGAAAGCAGCACAAGAAATCACATCACTCCAAAGTGGTTAATTCAATTGCGACACCTTTGCATTTGCTTCACATGGATCTGTTTGGTCTTATCAATGTTAAAAGCCTGGGTGGAACATCTTATTGCTTGGTGGTGACTGATGACTACTCACGTTACTCATGGGTTTATTTTCTGAAAGCTAAAGACGAAACCATGCAGTTGGTAATTAACTTGATTACCAAAGTGGAAAATATTGTTGGGGGAAAAGTCAAGTTCATCAGAAGCGATAATGGCACAGAGTTCAAGAACTATCAAATGGAAATGTTTTGTCTGCAGAAAGGGATAGAGCATCAGTTTAGTGCACCATATAATCCGCAATAGAATGGAGTAGCTGAAAGGAAGAACAAAACTTTAATTGAGGGGGCCAGGACTATGCTGGCAGATGCTAAACTTCCTGTGGTGTTCTGGGCTGAGGCTGTTGCCACGGCTTGCTATATCCTTAATCGTGTTTTAACTGTCAAAAGATTACATAAAACTTGTTATGAATTAATGCATGGTCGAAAGCCAAATTTGAAAGGTCTGGAACCTTTTGGGTCCCCATGTTCGATCTTAAAGATTAACTCAAAATTTGGTGAGAAAGCTGATGAAGGTATTCTTGTTGGCTACGTAGTTGGGTTACCCAACAGAAGAGTCTTTAATCTATCGAACAATAAGGTTGAGGTGGTCTGTAACACCGACATTACAAGTTACAAATCACCAAAGCCTAGCACGGAACAGCAGAGGCTTTCGATTATGATACATTATTCAAATCTTTTAATTTACCTTCTTTTGATTTTGCAGATACAGAAGAAAGAATGGCAACTCAGATGCTACTCGATGAAGATGAGGCATTTCTGCATCGTCCACAGCTCAATGAACCTCATGCTGCTTCAAGTGGTGATGACTTTATTAATCCGTTTCACACTCAACACAATTCAGATGAAATCTTTCTAAATCTTGGAGAAGACTTAGCGGTTGGTCCTGTCCTAACCACCAGAATCCACAAGGATCATCCCCTGGAGAATGTGATCGGTAATCCTTCCTATGAAGTGCGAACAAGAAGGAGCTTGGAAGAAAACACATGTGTGTATGCAAGCATTGAAAATACTAGTATTATGAATGAATGCTTGTATGCTTGCTTCATCAGTCAAATTGAACCAAAGAACTATCAGATGGCATTAAAGGATAGCTCGTGGGTAGAAGCCAAGCAGGAAGAATTGGCTCAATTTAACAAAATGGAAGTATGGCGTTTGGTTGAAAAGCCACGAGATGTGAATGCAATCGATACGAAGTGGGTATTCAAATGCAAGAGAGATGAGAAAGGGGTAATCTTCCGGAACAAGGCAAGGTTAGTAGTCAAAGGATTTAATCAACAAGAAGGGATCGACTACAATGAGGTGTTTGCTCATATGGCAAGACTAGAAGCAATTCAACAGTTCTTGGCCTTTGCTGCACACAAAGATATGAAAGTGTTTCAGCTGGATGTTAAAATTGCTTTTCTAAATGGCAAGGTTGATGAAGTGGTGTATGTCGAGCAACCTCTAGATCATGTGTACAAGCTTAGTAAAGCATTATATGTCCTACATCAGGCTCCACGAGCTTGGTACGCAACTTTATCTGATTGTTTGCTGGAAAATGGGTTTGTGAGAGGAAAGATAGACAGTACGTTGTTTGTCAAGTGGAACGGGAAAGAATTTCTTCTCGTTCAGGTCTATGTGGACGACATCATCTTCGGAGCCTCAAAGATTCTATGTGTTAGGAGTTTGAAGCGGTTATGAAGAAAAGGTTTGAGATGAGCGCTATGGGTGAACTAACCTTCTTTTTGGGCTTACAGGTGGATCAGAAGAAGGATGGCATGTTCATTCATCAAACTAAATATGTTCACGATGTGCTTAAACGTTTTAAGATGGAAGAAAGCACCCCATTTGATACTCCGATTTGTATCAACCACAAACTAGATGCTGACTTCGACATTGATGAAGATGTGGACCCCACTCAGTATCGAGCAATTATAGGTTCTTTGATGTATTTAACTGCTTCCAGACCTGACATCATGTTTGCAGTTTGTCTTTGGGCTCGTTTTCAGGCAAACCGAAAGGAGTCACACATGAAAGGAGTGAAGAGGATTTTGCGGTATCTTAAAGGGAAGCCTAAATTGGGTCTCTGGTATCCAAAAGGTGGAGAACTGGATCAGGTAGCATACACAGACTCAGATTATGGAGGATGCAACCAGAACAGGAAGTCAACTACTGGTGGCTGTCAATTTCTAGGAGGAAGATTGGTGTCGTGGCAATGCAAGAAGCAGACTTCTGTAGCTATATCCACCTGTGAAGCAGAATACATGGCTGCATCAAACTGCTGCTCCCAGGTTTTATGGATACAACAACAAATGCGAGACTATGGTCTGAATTTCACTCAAACTCCTATTTGCATTGATAACACTGCTGCTATCTCAGTAACTAACAATCCCGTGAAACACAGTAAAACAAAACATATTGACATTCGTCATCATTTCATACGGGATTGTGCCGAGAAGAAACTAATCTTGCTTGCAAAAGTTGATTCCCTGGATAATTTTGCCGATCTTTTTACAAAAGCTTTTGACCGGTCCCGTTTTCAAAACCTTATTGAGCTTAATGGGATGATCAATCCCGAGTAACCATGTTTTCCTTTTGTGTTAAAAAAAATCACTATCGCTGAGAATTATGTCAGTTGCTCAAGGTTGATGGACATATTCTTGAATATGTTTGGTCCTTATATCTACGTGTAGATTCAAGGATAGCCATTAACCTAATAACTGAAAGCCATTGGGGCGGTTGTGATGAGTTTTTATTCCCTCGCTGAAAATTATGTTGGTTACACTCAGTTGGCGGGACACATATTTGTATGTGTTTGGTCCTACTAATCTACTAGATTTTCGGGATAGCCATTAACCCAAAGACTTATAAGTGATATACTTTTTCAGTCTATAGCTTCTCTTGAAGCTTCAAAATTGATGTTAAATTGAAAATTGATCCAACCTATAGAAAATGATAGATGAACTGATTTTGTGTGCCTAACAGGTGAAGTTATTATGCTTAAAAGACTTTAGAACAGTCATTGGTTGGTACGGTAGCTTTCCATGGTGCGTAAAAGTTAATGTGATACAAATTAAATCTGCTCGATTTACTGTGGAGAGTCATTTTAAAATGTGCATGTCTCCACATATATCTCTCCGAATGATAGGCAGAAAAGTGCTTACCCAGTCATACACGAGCCCGTTAGTGTCTTGATCCCCGCGTAGATTGTGTTATCCTTCTGCAGTGATCCAGATTCGGGACTTGCATGTATTTGTTATAGTTTCTTAAAAAAAAAAACAACTGAGTCTTGTGCAAGATGTAAGGATTATGAAGCCGACTCAAATGTACAATGTTTTAATCAGACACTACAGGTCGAAGTCAACTCGGGGTAATCTGGGGAAAGCCAAATATGCTTTGAGAATAGATACGAGGCATCACAATTCCTTAAGTGATGTCCATCTAAATTTTGAGCCTAATTGGACCTAATCCGTATCACTGAAGCAATGAGAATCATGCTAAGTTTTATACTTGCCTTCAACCTGTTTCTCTATGTCATAATAATGCTGAACATGGACCCTTGTGATAGCCTCTTAATCAGTATGATTCCATGTTAGGATCTTTTCTTAAACATGATGGGTTCTCTACAAACTGAAATTTGATCCCGTCAATGTTATTTTACTTATGTTTATTTTATATTATTATACGTCTGTCTTATGTGAATAACATAGAGTCTAGGGTTACTCGTTTTTGGTCTTTTCTTTCTCTCAAAATTAACTTCGCTAGAGTGGCGATGTTACCAAGCTGGCGAAGTTATCATAACTTCGCCACTGGGCTTTTTAAGAAAGTATAAAAGGCAATTCTGGTCCACGTCTGGTCAAACTGAACACAAAACACCTACTGAACCCTCGGCGAACTTGTCATCTGAATCAACTTTCTTATAATCTGCTTCGTGACTACCACTAAGGTGCTTAGATGTCTATTGATTCATAATAAACTTGTTGTGTGGTTAATCAATTCCATAATGTAGGTTTTTAATCGGGTCTATTGGGTTATTCCTTTTTATCGATCATACTCTATATTTATGGTTGCATTGGTGGTGTCTGGATCTCCGAGACCTCAATCGGACATCCTTATACCTATTGTCCATCTCTGATTGTCCGTCATTGCTACTGATTTTGATCTTGATTCAGGCAGTGTGCGTGCAGCGAAGTTGTGATTGTGGCGAAGTTATTACAACATCGCTGATTGGTCACAACTTCGCCATCACCAACTTCGCTACCTTTCTGCTTGGCGAAGTTACACACTGTCTAGGAGTTTATCTAACTTACCTTGTTTGCTTTGCAGATATGGCTGCTGTAGCAGGTGCGGGTGGTACAGGTGGTGATGAAGGAGATGGGGATAAGAGAAAATTCTTTCCGGGTCACAACATGTACGTGACATTGGACCCAGATGCTCGTGGAGTAGAAGATTACTCGGAGATCATCACGTTTCTCATAAGATCAAGGATTTTTCATGCCATCACTACAACTCTTCCGATCTCTTTACCAAATATAGAAGACTTTTGGAACACAGTGGAATATGATTGTTGAGTGGAACCTCCAGGGATGCGTGCTACTGTCAATCGTCAGGAAGTACAGTTTTCTGCAAATCAGATACAGGAGGCTCTACAGTTTGAAGATGAAACTACTCAGGACCCCACCAAGTTTTCAGCCTCTTTTAGGAATGGGGCATTTCTTTGTATGGGATACTCTGGTCCATTGGAAGACTCACAACGCCGAAAGGGATTTCTATTGGATCAATGGCGTTTCTTGATGCATGTGTTGATTGTTTGCATGTCCGGCCGCAAAGCAGGAACTGATGGTATGGGTGCGACAATGCAATCTGCCATGACTGCGCTGACATATAATAAACCATTTAGCTTCAGTCAAATGGTGTTCTACGAAATTGATCGTCAGCGGAGGGCTGCTGACAGGGAGCGGTTCTTAATGTATCCGAGATTTTTACAGATGATTCTTAATCATGTTTCTCCTAATCTGCCACAACGTCGTCCTATCTCTTTTGTGGAATGTATAAACAAGAGAATTTTTGCTCAATGTCGATCATCGAGCGCACGAAGTAATCCTGAACGTCGTCCGTGACACACTGATTTATTTGGGTACCTTGTAAATCCTAACTACGTTGCTCCACCAGAGGATGAATTTGCTGATCCTGCACCGGCACAAGCTGATATCCCGCAACCACCTCCCGTGGTTCATGTTGCTCCAGTTTCTGTTGATACTGTTCAAGATGCTCCCTTACTGGATGATCCAGTAATAGATCCTGTTATCTCTGCAACAGAGGGGATAGATCTTGATGTTGCTTTGGGGGTGCAAGGTATTTTTGGTACTTCCTCTGAAGTTCGGGTTTCCTCAATCGTAGTGTCTAGGGTACCATCTTCTTTGATTGTCGGTTCAGTTGGTCAATCTCGACCTTCAAGAGAGGATTCAAAGGAAACTTTATCTGATTCTTCAGATGATGAAGCTGCAGAAGCCCAGAGAGTTTTATTTACACAAGAGCGGATTCAAGGAAAACGGAAGAAAGATTCGAATGATAGTGAGTCGGGTTATGAACAGGAGTTGTATGCCTTGGTCCGAAGATCAAAGAGAGCTAGAGCTGGTAAAAGCTCAAGTGTTGTTCAATTTGCCCCTCCACAGTTATCTGGTATGTCAATAGTACCTCCCTCTTCATCCGAACCACTCACAGTGACATCTAGTGGTCAAACGGTGGCTTTGTCAGCACCATCTTGTGTTCCATCTACGGTTGTGATGTCTATGCCGGCGATTGTGTCTCTACCACAACGTACTATTGCATCGTCTGAGGTTCTGTCTATGTTTGTTGAATCTACGGTGATGGCTACTACTAGGTCCACTGTTATAATTCCTACTCCGATCACTAGTCCACCATCATCAGAAACTCCAGTGACACTGGGTATCCCTCCACCGTATGCACAAGACATTTCTCATATGTCATTTGCTTTTGATGCTTCATTGTCGAATTCAGAACGGATAGTGGCTCTAGAACGTGTCGTGGCTGAGCAGTCAAGAATTAATCTCATTCAAACACAAGCTATTCAACGGCTAGTCGCTGAGAACCAAATTCATTCATCTCTTCTTATTGAGCATGGTAAACTTTTTGATACGCTTAAACAGTTCTTAGCATCTCAGGGGGAGACCAGTTGCAAAGGGGATGAGTTGAGAACCAAGAGGAGAGAGGACAGAGATGTTGATCCCAATGCTTCGAAAGATGCAGGTAGTGAGCTGCCAAGAACTGAACAAACTCTTGGAGCTTCCACATCTCAGGGGGAGTCTACTGGTCTATCTGGCAGTGCAAGTGGTGAGACGGTTGTGGTGGATGATGAAGATACTGGTCCATTTGGCAGTACAAGTGGTGAAACTGTTGTGGTGGATGATGAGGAAGATATGGATGAAGATGTGTTGCCTCTTAGTGAGATTGAAAAGCTTGGTGAACAGATTGAGATTGACAGTGGCTTAGAGGAAGGTGAGATACCTGATGATAGTGTTGAACATGATATTACAAGTCAAGAACGTGTGGGTCAAGATGATAATATGTCGGGTGATTCTGAGTGGGAGGAACAGCCACGGTGGAAAGAAGAATAAGCTCATTGGTTTAACAAAACAAAGAAGCCAGTGGTACCAACGATGTTCAAAAAGAGTTATAATATTAAAGGATATGCTGAATCGAAAGAGGGTATTATTTGTTGGTTGTATGATGATCAGTTAAAAGTATTTGTGGTGAAAAGATATGATGGGATTCAGTACTTTGCTAAGAAGTTGAGATCATTCAATACGTTACCTGAGTGTGAGGTGAAGGACTTGGCTCGTTTAAGGTTGATTAATAGGAGTGGGGACAACTTTGCTAGTTGGGTTGGTAAAGTAGTGTGGAGTGAAGTTGTTAAGGAGAAAAAGTTTGTGTTGTTGAAGCCTCAAAAGGGGAAGTTGGTTGAAGATACAGATCGAGGAATGCGGGCTGATGGCAAGCCCTGGATGGTGATGAAGTACAAATCAATTCGTTGTATGAAAGAAGTTCCAATGAAAACTATGCCTCAAGATGTGTTAAAAGATTTTAAATGGTGGTATGTTGATTGCCAAACTGCTGAAGCCGTGATGGAAGATCAAGATGAACAGGAGATCTTAAGGGTGTATGATCCTATGCACTTGGTTAATTTGTCTCAAGCTGATTTGCAGGTACTCAACGAAAAGAAGATTTTTTATATTCTTGCCTGGAAAGATGAAGCGAAGAAATATCAAAGGGTGGTCTCAGTTTGTGTGAGACAAGGTGTACGTGCTTGAAGATGGAAGGTACGGCTTTTTGGATTACATGACGAGACGAAGATGTAAGAGAAATGAAGCTACTGCCAAGGGGGAGTCTGTTGGTGCATTATGCCAGTAGTTCATTTGTCTCGAGTTTATCGTGTCTGTAATCATTACGATGTTTGGTTTGTCGTGATAAACTAGTTAGTTTTGTTTTTGGTTTTGGCGAACTTAGCTTCTGGCGAAGTTAGGGACAACTTCGCCTAGGGTGTTAGGCGAATGTTGGTACATGATGTCAGTAGTTCAGTGTCTAGTGTCTGTAATCGAGTTAGTTGGATTTGTATTTTGTATTAAGCGAAGTTAGCTTAATACAAAATACAAATCCAACTTGTGGAACAAGCGAAGTTAGTGACAACTTCGCCTAAACATGTTAGGCGAAGTTGTCGTCTGTTATATACGGCTAGGTTACGGCTGATTTAAAAGAATCAGTTTATGAGTTGTTCAGAGTTTTTGTAATCGGTGATCAGTGAATCACGTGTTTCCAGTTGCAATACAACGTGTCTTTGTTTATTGTAACCTGTGTTTGATTGTGTTAACGTGTATCGTCTTCTACGCTCGTATCGTTTTACGTAGGGATTCCGCACCTACGTAGAACGAGATATTCTGTGTAGATCCGGCTGGGAACCTACAATTGGTATCAGAGCTTTTGCTCGTGATTGTGTGGTTCAGGATTATCACGCGGGTGTAGAAATCGTTCCGTTCGACTATTCGCGGGACGAGTTTACCGAATTTTTGTGTCCTACTCACCTCCCACCATCATAAACAACCCATTACAGCTTCGCATACCTCGCAAAACGTCAAAATCAAACCTGCAAAATCATCGTGTTCATCAGGCGAAGTTGCCGCTACTGTTTGTAGGGTTTAGGCGAAGATATAAGGTTAAGCGAAGTTATCCACAACTTCGCCTACCTCACAAGTTCGCTTAACTTAATCAGGCGAAGTTGAGAAATCAAGCGAAGATAAGACTTAAGCGAAGTTAACTTTAACTTCGCCTACAGTGCTGTTCAGAATAAAATTTTTATTTTTTCGGGTTTCTTTGTGTTTTCGTTTCGTGAAAGATGACTTCCATAAATATTACGGAACTGGTAAAAATGGAGGTGGAAGCGGGTTCAGCTACTAAGGCACCGAAAATGCTTAAGGGTACCGATTTCGTGGCGTGGAAAGATCGGTTTGAGCAGTATGTTAAATATCAAGATGCTAAGATGCGGGTGTGCATTTAAGATGGATACATTCCACCAACTGCTTTGTATGAGGGTCGTGAACAAATTAAGAAATACAACAAGATGGAAGAGGAAGAAAAGAAGATGTATGAGGCTGAAAGCAAAGCTCATGCTGCGATAACAATGGCTTTTCCACAAGAGATTCTTCACACCTTCAGGAAGTATAAAACCGCTAGAGAGTTATGGGAAGCACTTGAAAACCGATTTGAAGGTAATGTGGGGATACGTGCATCCAAGATTAAACTACTCAAAAACCAATTCTCGGTGTTCAAGTATTTGAAGAATGAATCACTTGATGATATCATCACGAGATATTATCACCTGATGACCGAACTCAGCAATTATTCCATTGCTTAAAAAGAAGAGGAGATTGTAGAAAAACTTCTTGATGCTCTCCCACCGAAATGGGATATGTACACTGTCTTGATGAGAGTTTGCCGACTATGACTTGGAAACAGCAGTCAAGAAACTACGAACGTTTGAACTTAACATGGTTCGAAAAGAGACACCAACTGATCAGGTTCAGGATCCGGGAATGTATGGTGCGAAAGTTAATTCAAGTTCAAGTTCGAAGTCACAATCATCTGCTTACAACTCAAAGGGAGACTCGAGCTCTAACTCAACTCATGATGGTCATGTTTCTCTCAACATGGACGGTGATGTGTGTTTCGTAGCTGGTAGAACAAATTCTTCTAAACCTCAAACAACAAAGGGTAGTTTTTCTTCAACTGTTCCGAACATCAACTACTCTCAGATGCCCATGAGTGTTAAATCTGCTGAACAGCAGTTTGCTCTCTATGCATCTTTCATTGCTTCTAACGAAAATTACATTAAAGGTAAAATCGTTGATCCTGCAACTTTAGACGAAGACTATGATCAGATCGATGCTGATGATCTGGAGGAGATGGATCTGCAGTGGCAGATGGCAATGATTATAAGAAGAGTTAAAAGGTCTATGAAGAAAACTGGTAGAAAATTCGTTGGTGAAAGACCAGGTTTTGACAAGTCAAAGGTTCGGTGTTATAACTGTCAACAGAATGACCACTTTGCTAAAGAATGCACAAATGACAGAGTAGAACGCAGTCAAAACAGGTCTACACAACAGAGTGGTGGTGGTAGTGAGAATAGGGCGATGATATCCAGACAGAACGGGGAATACAACTGGAATCTGCAAGTTGAGGAAGTGTTCGAACAGGCCAACTTGGTTAACATCGAAACTGAAGAAAAACCCAGAGAGACAAAAGAAAATCAAGCCTACATGGCAGAAGTGAACGATCAGCTTTCTGAGGTAAGTCCTAAACTCCCTTGTACGAAATTTGAAAATCTGTCTGAACAGTTGAAAACAATAACTGATCAGTTTGTTAGTTTGGATGCTCAATTCAGAACATTAAAAGAAGATCATTATTACACTAAAACTAGAGAAAACAGTTACAAGGTAAAAATAAAAGCTAGTGAGAAAGATATCAGAAGTCTTAAAGCAACTCTAGCTGAAAAAATACAAGTAATTGATCTTAGCTATGAAGTGTTAGAAGAGAATACCAAACTAATTGCTGAAAGGGATAAGCAGATAGCTGATCACCAGGTGAAAATGGTGGAACTAAACAGAAAGCTTGAGCAATTTAGAAATTCCTCCGCAATACTTGATCACCTCGTAAGTGATCAACGTTCCCCAGTTAAAAGGGGAGGAATTGGATATAATGAAGTTCCACCACCTTATAATCATAACTATACTTTTGATCCTAGTAATCAGAAATCTGTTGATGTTGAAATTGGTCAGACAGTTCCTGTTAAGGTTACGATTAAAGATCCAGAAGTTAGTAAAGGCGAAACGAGTAAGCCTGTTTCGAATGTTAAGATTTCTGTTCCTAGTTCTGTCTCATCAAATTCGGACAAGACATCCGAGTCTAGTGAGACAGAAGAAGAGGAAGTGTTACTAAAACGTGGAGAGGAACATAAACCAACTGAAAAGAATTCTCCACTAAACCCGTATGTCCCACCATATGTTAGACAAACGGACAGTAATGCAGCCTCATCATCTAAACAACTATTGAGACGAAAGTTGAACACAGGAGTTGTTTCAGATGCAATCAAATAGGACACCTGATTGCTGATTGCCCTCTGAAGCAGAGATTCAGAGGTATGAGGCCTTCGAAAACTGAGAATAGAACTAACAGTAATTTCTATAATGGTAAAAATGAAAACTCATCAGAGTTCAGATGTTGGACTAATCCAGGTTTTTCAAAGAAGTCGACCTCAGTTTTTCCCAGTTAACAACCAAACCATTAGTAATAATTCATTTAACTCACGAAGGTTTGGATGGCCTCATAGTCAATCTACTAAAAGGTATCCTTTTGGGACTTACAGAAATCAGTTTAATACTAACTTTGGACAGCCAAAGTACGGGATGCATTTTAACAGATTTAATTGACCCAAGACCAATAGGTCTTGGGTCCCCAGATTTTAATCCTTTGCTTTGATCGTGCAGGAACAGTTGAACAGGGCTGCAAACAATCTATGGGTTGTGGATAGCGGCTGTTCCCGGCACATGACGGGTAACAAGAATTTGTTACACGAGTGGAAACCTGTTCAGGGAGGAAGAGTTAGTTTTGCTGGAGAGAGTGGTGGAAGGATTACTGGAATTGGGACAGTGACTAATGGCAAAATGAAGTTAGAGAAGGTGAATTTCGTTGAAGAACTGAAGCATAATCTGCTGAGTGTATCTCAGATCTGTGGCAAAGAGTACACTGTGCACTTTACCAAAGATGAAGCGATCGTACTGTATCCTGGTTTCAAGATACCAGAGGAATGGATAGTAATGAAGGCTCCAAGGGAAAAGAATACATATATTATGGACATGAGGTCGACTGAGACGGCAACAGAAGAATCGCGTCTTCTGTCAAAAGCAACTGAATCGGAGTCCGAGTTATGGCATCGAAGAATGGGGCATATTCATCTTCGGAAAATGAACTACATTGTCAAGAATGGGCTGGTGCTGGGTGTTCCCTTGAAAAATTTCAACTTTGAAGACCAATACTTATCGTGCAAAAAGGGAAAGCAACACAAGAAATCTCATCACACCAAGAAGGTTAATTCAATAGTCAGTACCCTAGACCTACTTCACATGGATCTCTTCGGTCCCGTGAATGTAAAAAGCCTAGGTGGAACATCATACTGCTTGGTGATAACTGATGATTTCTCTCGATATTCTTGGGTATATTTCCTGAAGACAAAGGATGAAACGGTGCAGTTGGTAATAAATTTGATTACCAAGGTTGAGAATATTATGGGGAAGAAGGTTAAATACATCAGGACTGACAATGGGACAGAGTTTAAAAACTATCAGATAGAGATATTCTGCTTACAGAAAGGGATAGACCACCAGTACAGCGCTCCGTATACTCCGCAACAAAATGGGGTGGCTGAGAGGAAGAACAGAACGCTAATTGAAGGAGCCAGAACCATGCTGGCTGATTCTAAACTTCCTGTGGTGTTCTGGGCTGAAGCTGTTGCAACAGCCTGTTATATCCTTAATAGAGTTTTAACTGTTAAAAGATAGAATAAAACATGTTATGAACTTATGCATGGGAGAAAGCCTAACTTGAGTGGTCTCGAACTATTCGGGTCCCCGTGTTCGATATTAAAGACGAACTCAAAATTTGGTGAAATAGCCGACGAAGGTATTCTAGTCGGATATGTTGTTGGGACTCCCAACAGACGAGTCTTTAATCTATCGACCAGCAGGGTTGAGGTGGTGTGTAACACTGATATCATAAGTTACAAATCACCAATACCAAGCACGGGACCCGCTGGGGCTTTCGACTATGATAGGCTTTTTAAATTTTTTAATTTGCCTTACCTGGATTGTGCAGAAGTTGATGAGAGAATAGCTACGAAGATGCTTTATGATGAGGAAGAAACTCTTGTGCAACGACCGCAGTACGATGAATGTCAACCTTCCTCGTCAAATGCTGTCGATACCCCTGCTGCCTCTATAGAAGAGGAATTCTTCAATCCGTTTCACTCTCAACAACAATCACCCATTGATGAGCTATCTTTGAACCTGGAAGACAATCTGTAAGTCAGTTCGGTTCCGACTACGAGTGTTCACAAAAATCACCCTTTGGAGAACGTGATAGGTGATCTGTCCGACGGTGTACAAACAAGACGAAGCTTGAATGAGCACACTTGTGTTTACACAAGCATTAAAGATACAGGCATCATTAACGAATGCTTGTACACCTGCTTCATAAGCCAGATTGAACCAAAGAACTATCAAATGGCTCTCAAGGACAGCTCGTGGGTTGAAGCCATGCAAGAAGAGTTAGCCCAGTTCAAGAAGATGGAGGTTTGGAATTTTGTTGCAAAACCGAAAAATGTGCATGCGATTGGCACAAAATGGGTTTTCAAATGCAAGAGAGATGAAAAAGGGATAATTATCAGGAACAAGGCGAGGCTGGTTGTAAAAGGTTTTAATCAGCAAGAGGGGATCGACTACAATGAAGTGTTTGCTCCTGTGGCGAGATTGGAAGCGATTCGATTGTTTTTGGCATTTGCGGCACACAAGGAGATGAAGGTGTTCCAGTTAGACGTGAAAAGTGCGTTTCTTAACGGTAAAGTCGATGAGGTTGTGTACGTTGAGCAACCTCCGGGTTTTCCTGACCCAGACTTTCCTGATCACGTGTTCAAGCTAAGTAAAGCGCTATATGGGCTACATCAGGCCCCTCGTGCCTGGTACTCAACTCTATCCGATTACTTGCTTGAGAATGAATTTGAAAGGGGAAAGATCGATAGCACACTGTTCGTTAAGAGAAATGGAAGAGACTTTCTTCTGGTTCAAGTCTACGTGGACGACATCATCTTTGCTGCATCAAAAGTCGCCATGTGTCAGGAATTTGAAGCCGTCATGAAAAAGAGGTTTGAAATGAGTGCTATGGGTGAACTAACTTTCTTTTTAGGACTGCAGGTTGATCAGAAGAAAGATGGGATGTTCATTCATCAGACTAAATATGTCCAAGACGTTCTCAAACGCTTCAAGATGGAGGACAGCACACCATTTGATACTCCAGTTTGCGTCAACCATAAACTGGGTGCTGATTCAGACAGTGATACAGACGTGGACCCCACCCAATATCGGGCAATCATAGGTTCTTTAATGTACTTAACTGCATCTAGACCTGATATTATGTTTGCAGTTTGTCTTTGTGCTCGCTTTCAGGCAAACCCAAAGGAATCTCACATGAAGGGTGTGAAGAGGATATTGCGATATCTCAAAGGCAAGCCTAAGCTAGGGTTGTGGTACACGAAAGGAGAAGACTTGGAGTTAGTCGCCTACACAGATTCTGATTATGGAGGATGCAATCAGAATCGGAAGTCAACAACAGGTGGATGTCAGTTTCTTGGAGGCAGATTAGTGTCATGACAGTGCAAGAAGCAGACCTCAGTCGCCATTTCTACCTGTGAAGCAGAATACATGGCAGCATCGAACTGCTGCTCCCAGGTTCTTTGGATACAACAGCAATTGCGCGATTATGGTCTGAATTTCACTCATACTCCTATTTGCATAGATAACACTGCTGCTATCTCAGTAACTAACAATCCCGTAAAGCATAGCAAAACTAAACACATTGACATCCGTCATCATTTTATACGGGATTGTGCTGAGAAGAAATTGATTGTGCTCGAAAAGGTTGATTCGTTAGATAATTTCGCTGATTTGTTTACTAAAGCGTTTGACAAAACTCGTTTTCAAAACCTTGTTGAGCTAAATGGGATGATCAATCCCGAGTAACCGTGTTTTTCGTTTTTGAGTATTTGTAAAAAAAAAAAAAAAAAAAAAACGTCACTATCGCTTAGAATTATGTCGGTTGCTTCAGTTTGAAGGACATATCTTCGGATATGTTTGGTCCTCATTTCTACCTGTAGAGTATGAGGATAGCCATTAACCAGATGACTGAAAGTGACCGAGGTGGTTTATGATGTGTTTTTATTCTTTCGCTGAAAATTAGTCGTTCATACTTAGTTAGAAGGACACATACTCGTATGTGGTCGGTCCAGCTGATCCATTGGATCTTCAGGATAGCCGTTTACCTGAAGACTTCGAATTGATCGGGGCGATAGAAGTTAAATTTTTTTAGGGAGATGAAATTATTTTTCAAGTCTACTACTTCGTAAGAAGTTTCTTTACTATGTTTAAAAGAAAATTGATCCAACCTTGGAAAGTGATAGACAAACTGATTCTGTGTGCTTAATTAGTGAAGTTATTAGGCCTAAAAGACTTTAGAACAGTCATTGTATGTCATGGTAGCTTTTTATGGTGCGTAAAAGTAGAAGTGATACAAACTAAATCTCCTCGATTTTACGTGGAAACTCCTTAAGAGTTGTGCATGTCTCCATATATATCTTTCCGAATGATCGGCAGAAAAGCGATTACCCAGTCATACACGAGCCCGTGAGTGTTCTGATTCCCGTGAAAATAGAGTGTCAAGAAACTGCAGTGATCCAGATTCGGGACTTGCAGTTGTTTACGTCTCTGAAACTGTGTAAATCTTGTTATTAAAAAAAAAAAAAAAAAAAAAAACTGAGACAATCTAGAGCTTATAATGTTAATACTTCTCAATCAAGATGCAAGAAAGAGAACGGGAAGAAGAGTCTAAAGATCGAAGAGTACTTACTATTTAATCAAACACTACGGGTCGAGGTCAACTCGGGGTGACTTGGGGAAAGCCAAATACGCTTTGAGAATAGATAGGAGACATCACAATCTCTGATGTGTTGCCCATTTAAATTTTGAGCTTAATTGAACCTAACCCGTATCACAGAAGCAATGAAAACCATTTTAAGTTATTTACCTGCTTACAACCTGTCTCTTTATGTCATAATACAGCTGAACATGGATCTATGTGACAGTCACGTAATTAGTATGATTCCTGTTCGGATCTTTTCTAAAACGTGGTAGTCCCTGTCGAGACTGAAATTTGATCCCGTGTACCTTATTTCTAAGTTTTATCCTACTTATGTAGTTGTATGATTTTATACCTGGTTACTTGGTCTTGATCGTATCATTTAACTCTTTAAAGGATGTTTTAAAACTTAATTGCAAATTGTTCAAATTATAGGGGTTTGTTTTGTAAATTTTAATATCGGCGAAGTTATCCCTAACTTCGCCTGCAATAGGCGAAGTTATCCATAACTTCTCCTGTATAACCTTGACCCTATATAAAGAAGTTTTTGGTTAAATGCTCAGTATTGTTTTTCAAAATCCGACGAACTTATTCCCAGTAACCCTAAGCGAAGTTATATCTCGATCAATCTGTGTTATTTTTTCTCGAGTTCATTCCGTGTTAAAGGTGTGTAGGGTTGTTGCATCTTTTAATCTATGTCATTGGCGTTAATCAAAGGTCGTTTCGACCCGTTTAGTGACCTCGTTCTTTCAAACATCCAACACCCGATTTTCAAACTTATTTTCACGTGGTCGTAATCATATTGATCGTCTAGATCTCCATAAAAACATGTGTTTAACAGTCCGCAATCTCCAAATTGACCAAATCAATTCGTTTGAACAACTAAACTGTTGCCGATTCATATTCAGGCGAACTTACAGTTTAGGCGAAGTTATCCTTAACTTCGCCTGAGGGTTAACTTCGCCTGATAATTAATTATGTAACAGTACATGAGGCGAAGTTGTGGTTAGGCGAAGTTATCATTAACTTCGCCTGGCCCTTTTTACTTAACATTGATCAGGCGAAGTTCAAGTTGAGGCGAAGTTGTTCCCAACTTCGCCCCACCTCTAACTTCGCCTATTCAGAATAAATCATAACTTCGCTCATGGTAACAGGCGAACTTGTGATTTGCCTCGACAATTCTCTAACTTAGTCTGTTTTTGTTGCAGAAATGGCAGCTGTAGCTGGAGCAGGTGGTGCAGGTGGTGACGAAGGAGGAGATAACCATCGACAGTTTTTCCCGGGGCATAACATGTACATCACATTGGACCCGGATGCGAGCGGTGTTGATGATTTCCGCGAGATCATCACATTTCTACTCCGCTCGCGTATCTTCCACGCTATTACTACAACACTGCCTATCTCATTGCCAAACATAGAAGATTTCTGGCAGACAGTGGAATATGACTGTCGAGTCGAGCCCCCGATTATGCGTGCAACGGTTAACAATCAGATAGTACAGTTCTTGTCTGAACAGATCAGGGTGGCTTTACAGTTTGGGGATGAAACGAGAGACGATCCTACAGACTTCGTGGCTCCATTCAGAGATGGTGCTTTTCTGAGGATGGGATATTCTGGTTCATTGGGAGATACTCAAAGACGAAAGGGATTCTTGTTAGACCAATGACGATTTCTTATGCACGTGATGATCGTGTGTATGTCAGGGAGAAAGGCTGGTACGGATGGAATGGGTGCGACCATGCAGTCGGCGATGACTGCACTGACTTACAATAAGCGTTATAGCTTTAGTCAGATGGTATTCTACGAGATAGACATTCAAAGAAGAGCGGTGGCGCGTGAGAGATTTCTGATGTATCCAAGATTCCTTCAAATGATCTTGAATCATGTTGCTCCCACGTTACCTCAGCGCCGCCCGATTAGATATGTGGAGAGTGTAAGCAAGAGGATCTTCGCTCTGTGTAGATCATCAAGTGCAAGAAGCAAGCCTGAGCTTCGTCCTCGACATACTCCATTATTTGGGTACTTGATCAACCCAGAGTATGTTCCAGCTCGTGGGGACGAGTTTCGGGATCTGGCACCACAACAGGCTGGAGCACCTCAACCAACACCTGAGGTACAACAAGCTTTACCTGCTGCTCCTGTTGTGGCACCGAAGGAAAATGTAGACCTTGAAGCTGCGTTTGGCGGTCAAGGATTTTTTGATATGGATCGTGTTGACCCTGAGGAAGAGGTACAGGTCTCGGTAGCCCGGGTTACTAGTGTGGATGTTGCTAGGGCAGCTACTACTGAGGCTGATTCTGATTCTTCAGATGATGATGTGGCTGAAGCTAGACGGATTTTGGTTACACAAGAAAGGATTCATGGGAAGAGGAAGAGAGACAATGATGACAGTGAGTCGGATTTTGAGGAAGATTTACATCAGTTGGTCCATAGATCGAGAAGGGAACGGGCAGGTGCAGGTTCGGGAACTGGTGAGAGCTCAAGGGTGGTTAGTTTCACTCCACCCGCACTGTCTGGTATGACTATAGTCCCTACACCATTGCAAGTTACAGGGCCAATCGCCACGGATGTTCCCGTGGTGACTACCTCATCTTCCTTCGGCATCCCACCCACTACATTCCAGCTCTCGGCTCCGGAGATTGTGTCCCTGCCACCTCCAACTCTTACTCCAACGGAGGTCGTAGCAAGGTTTGTTGAGTCGACAGTTGTTGCTACTGCAGGGTTGTCGGTTACGATACCACCTGCGGTTACGTTTCCACCTGTTTCTGAGGTGTCGGTTACATCTCAGGGGGAGACGGGCTGTAAGGGTGATGAGCTGAGGACGAAGAAGCGTAATGATCGAGAAGATGATCCCAATGCATCGAAAGGTGCAGGTGGAGAGTTGCCAAGAACTGAACAAGCTCTTGGGACTTCCACATCTCAGGGGGAGTCAACGAGTGTAGCTGGCGGTTCAGGGGGTGATGATGTGGTGGTTGTGGATGCTGAGGAGGTGTTAGATGATGTTATAGGTGATGAGGATGTGTTACCAATGGAGGAGATAGAGAAGATAGGGGCTGAGATTGTCATTGATAGTGAGATTGAAGAAGGAGAGATTGTGGAGGAGAATGTTGAGCACGAGATTCCGGAAGTTGATAAGGCAGATATGGGTCAAGATATGGGAAGCGATGAGACGGAATGGGAGGAGCAGCCAAGATGGAAAGAAGGCTACTCTCAGTGGTTCGTAAAGACTAAGAAACCGGCGGTCCCTACTATGTTCAAGAAAAGTTACAACATCAGGGGTTATGCTGAATCGAAAAAGGGGATTATATGCTGGTTATATGATGAGCAGTTGAGGCTTTTTGTGATTAAAAGGTATGATGGGGTTCAGTATTTCAAGAGGCTGTTTAGATCGTTGAATACGTTGCCTGAGTGTGAAGTGAAGGACTTAGTCAGGTTGGGGTTGATAAACAGGAGTGATGATAACATGGCTAGGGTCATTGGGAAGATAGTCTGGAAGGAAAGCATAAAGGAGAAAAAGTTCGAGCTGTTGAAACCACAGAAAGGAAAGCTTGTTGAAGACAAAGACAGAGGAATGAGAGCAGATGGCAAGCCTTGGATGATCATGAAGTATAAGCCGATCCGGTGTTTAAAAGAAGTGCCGATGAAACAAATGCCCAAGGATGTGCTCAAAGATCTGAAGTGGTGGTATGTAGATTGTGAAACAGCTGAAGCAGTAATGGAGGATGAAGATGAACAAGAGCTGATGAGAGTTTATGATTCTATGCATCTAGTGAATCTGTCTCAAGCTGATCTGCAGGTGCTGAACGAGAAAAAGATATTTTATATTCCTGCTTGGAAAGAAGAAGCAAAGAAGTATCAAAGAGTTGTTTCGGTTTGTGTACGAGAAGGCGTTCATGCTTGAAGATGAAAGATACAAGATTTTTGGGATTACAAGACACGTGTTTGAAGATAGAGATATGAAGCTACTGCCAAGGGGGAGTCTGTTGGTACATGATGTCAGTAGTTCAGTGTCTAGTGTCTGTAATCGAGTTAGTTGGATTTGTATTTTGTATTAAGCGAAGTTAGCTCACAAGTTCGCTTATATAGGCGAACTTGTGGAACAAGCGAAGTTAGTGACAACTTCGCCTAAACATGTTAGGCGAAGTTGTCATCTGTTATATACGGCTAGGTTACGGCTGATTTAGAAGAATCAGTTTATGAGTTGTTCAGAGTTTTTGTAATCGGTGATCAGTGAATCACGTGTTTCCAGTTGCAATACAATGTGTCTTTGTTTATTGTAACGTGTGTTTGATTGTGTTAACGTGTATCGTCTTCTACGCTCGTATCGTCTTACGTAGGGATTCCGCACATATGTAGAACGAGATATTCCGTGTAGATCCGGCTGGGAACCTACAGCGAAGTTGTCGTGTTATATTAACCTAACTTCCGCCGTCAGTTTGTAAGGTTTTTGGGGTATTCGTCTTGTAAGCCGAAGCAGCGTTTCGGTGTGATTAGCATTCATATTTAATAGAAAAGTAACCTTTGTCTTACGTGTTACGTGTTCCTTTACGTTTCTCTCGTCTAAACACTCGTATCGTATACGTAGGGGATTCCGCACCCTCGTGTTACGAGATAATCCTGTGTTGATCCAGCTGGGAACCTACATTTTCATAAAATATAGAATCTTGTGGATTTTTATTAAAATGGTATTGGCCAGTATCACACATAACAGCTTCTTTAAGGATTTTATTGGAATTGATATATTCATTTAGAGTTTTATCAAAAACTGATTCTTCAAAGGTTTTATCAACCAAAACTGATTCATCAGGGGTTTGATCTAGAACTTTTAAAACTAAAGGATCAACAAAGTTAGAATTGCTAATAAGAGGATTTGAGAGTATTCTCTCAAACCTGTTACCAATGTCGACATTCATCTGAACATCGATCTCTGCTCCGGCCGATGCAACACCACAAAAAACTCCGCTTCCTCTTCTGATATCACGCTGGTCGGCGTCATTCCCGGTAGCTTCTGGGTTTCCAACGGTGGCAGCAGCCTTGGAAACCGACGAGTTTGAAGCACCGATCTCTGGTATGTTTCGACATCCCACAATGATTGCATATTAATTTGCTTCTATCGATCAGGAATGTTGAATTGCTTGAGTTCTTATGACCTGCCCTACCCTTTGACAGAAATTCTAGTCTTTCCGATTCATGTGGCCCGTCAGCGGCCACCCCGTTTTAAGAAGATGGGATGTTTGTAAGGTTTTGGCTTTTGAGCACATCCCTGGTTTTATTATTCACAGAAAAGAAAAAAAAGTTTTGAGTATGCAGATGATGGGAGGTTTAAAGCATGTTGATCCTAAGACCGTAAACACTGCTTTGATACCATGTTGATTTGAATAGAATGCACAAAATGTTTTTATTCATATATTGTTTTGTGTTTACAAATGAAAAATAATAACAAATAAATAGAAGAATGTTATGTCTTTCAACAAGAAAATATGTCAAATAAAGGAATGAAGAATCCTTGATTTATGCTCAAATGGTCATCCTTTTGAGGTCTTTTGGTGTTGATGTGATCCAAATAAGAAAAAGATATGTAGTTGATTATTTGATATATTTATTATTTTCTAACACCGAGGCCACAAAATACAAATATTATTCGTTGCATGTGGCTATTTCGCTACAAGTTTAACGCAACAGGTCAGCTACAACGTTACAAAGCACAACTTGTTAATGGAAAATCTCAAAGGGTCGGAATCGATTGTGATGAAACTTTTAGTCCGATCGTAAAACCCACTACTATACGAACCGTGCTCGGTTTTGCCACCTCTAGATCTTGGCCAATCCATCAACTGGATGTGAAGAACGCCTTTTTACACGGAGACTTAAAAGAAAAGGTTTACATGTTTCAACCTCCAGGCTTCAAGGATCCGACCAAACCGAACCACATTTGCAAATTAAAGAAATCATTATATGGATTGAAACAGCACCCCGAGCATGGTTTCAACGTTTTGCTTCATATCTTCATCGATGCGGTTTTACAAGTTCCCGTTCAGACTCCTTATTCTTCTACAAAAAAGGGGACCAGGTTGCTTATCTTTTGCTTTACGTTGATGATATTATTCTTACCGCATCCCATCAACCACTTTTACGCAACATTATTAGCTCCCTCTCAAAGGAATTTTCTATGTCTGATCTTGGTATACTCCATCACTTTTTGGGTGTTTCTGTCCAACATAAAGCAGTGGGTTAATTCTCTCTCAGGAAACATATGCTGAAGACATCCTTGCGCGTGCTAATATGTCAAACTGTAAACCAGCCGCCACGCCTGTAGACACGTCATCTAAACTTAGTGCTTTTGCTGGTCCTTTATTACCGGACGGGTCCGAGTTCGAAGCTTAGCCGGAGCCCTTCAGTATCTTACTTTCACTCGCCCCGATATCGCTTATGCAGTACAACAGGTTTGCTTATTTATGCACGCCCCACGGGAACCTCATCTCCGGTTTCTCAAACGGGTTCTTTGGTATGTTCGAGGTACTACTTCTCACGGGCTGCACATCTCTCACTCTTCGTCCACCACTATTACGGCCTACTCTGATACGGATTGGGGCGGGTGTCCCGACTCGAGGAGATCTACATCGGGATATATGCATTTTTATGGGTAACAACTTAGTATCTTGGTCATCTAAGCGTCAACCCACCATTTCGAGATCAAGCGGAGAGGCGAAATATCGTGGGGTCGCCAACACGATTGCTGAAACAAGTTGGTTACGAAATCTTTTACTTGAACTATCAATCCCCGCTCGTCAAGCTGCAATTGTTTATTGTGATAATTTGTCGGCTGTTTATCTGTCTGAAAACCCGGTACAACATCAAAGAACCAAACACGTTGAACTTTACATTCATTTTGTTCGGGACAAAGTTTGAATTGGTGACATTAGTGTGCTGCATGTACCGGCTGACTACCAATATGCCGACATGTTTACAAAAGGGCTTCCTCGCCCTCTCTTTTTGCGTTTCAAGTCCAGCCTTTGCGTTCGTCCTACTACCGCTAAAACTGAGGGGTGTCTTAGCCAACACTATATTTGGCATGTATTTTGTAATATTATATTATTTGTAATTATTGTCTTCCGTAATAGTCTCCTAGATAGTTAGTATTTCTTTGTCTAAATCAAATTATGTTTAATTAGAAAGACACACATAATTATATTCAATAGAAGCATGCTTAAGAGCATTCTCAGCCCATTCCCTTAAAATATGTGAGGGGGATTTGTAAATTATATGGTATGGTTATGAGTGGTTGTGAGTAGATGAGAGAGAAAATGTTATAAGGGAAAGTTAAATTTGGAGATTCACTGTTCATACCGTATAATTTTTTAATATTTTCTAAAAGTGGTTGTGAGTGGAGGAAAGAGAAAAAATAATGATAAATGTATAAAAAGTATTCCCCGTCACATTAAAAGTGTCATAGTTTGAAAAACACAAAGTTCAACGAAGATTGAATGATTACCTTTTTTGTTTATAAAATGACAATAATGCCTTTGAAAATTGGGTCCATCAATATTGATTATTAATGCTAGTTATGTGTGTTTAAGGGTAAACTTGGAAATTGGTTAATAAATTTTGAAAGTGGACATTTATAATGGGACAACTAAAAAAGGAAATATGGACACTTTTAATGGGACGGAGGGGGTATTATTTAATTAAACAAAAACAGTGATTTTTAGTGTAATTATATGATACATATGAATACAGGGTAGGGGATGGGTTGGGAATGCTCTAAGTTGCTAGGTAAGCTTGTGCCAAAAGAATTATTGGATGACCCTAGCTTGTGCTCCCGGAAGTGAAACAAATGAAGTAATTGTAAGATGAGAAATGTAGATTATAACTTAGTGATTGTAGAAGCAAGTAATCATTTGGTCTTGTTGACCAGATTGACTTCCTGCTGGGTGGTACTGCCTATTGAATTATTTCCATGTGGGTTATCGGCTTTCATAAAGTCGTAAACAAACCAAGTTGGTAAAATACATCTTCGTTTTTTCCAGTTTAGACAGAGGGTTTAGTCAACAAGTGAACATATTTTGTTGGTGTATAACCTTACACATGCATTCTATTGTTGACCGTATAAGACAATTGCGGTTGACTCTATAAAAGTTTCTCACTGTACCTATGAGATGGTAATCTTTACACTGATCTAGTGCTCAAAGGATCAAATATTATACTTTAGATTTAATGATATAAGTTTCTCATAAAACCTCAACAAAACTGTTATAGCATACATACAATAGTCATAAATGGGAAGTTATGAATTTGGTTTTATGTTGAAAGATTAAAAAATTATCAATTTGGTTCGGGTCAAAATGGAAAGATGGGAAATTAAAAAATGGTGTTAGTTGGGTCGGCCCTTGACTCTAGCATCGGATCATGCTACAAACACCAACCAAAGGCCGATAGCAGTTTGAGGCCAGAGTCTTGGAAACCACACTTCCATTGCATGGTGTCCATCCCGTCCAGCCCCACTAACAACTTCTCCACTCTCCAGTCTTGAAACAGCAGGATGGCTGTCCCGCTTCGGCCAAGATTAATACTATTTTGTAAAAGTGGAAAAGTATGTCTGCACAAATCATACTCATGCAGTATAGATATTGGCTGATAATGTATGTGCAACATAGAAATTAAGATTCACAAAGACATCATAAGTAGGATGAATTTGGCTAATCAATATTCAAATCATAAAATATGTCTGCAAGTCTGCAACCAACCAGACATCATTAAAAATTCAAATTAGTGTAGATATATGAAAATATTACTATGAGCACTTTGATATCATTTGCACACAACATGACAGGATTTTAAACATGATTTATGTTATTGGAAGAAAAAATTTAAATAAAAATAAAATACAATAATGAAACATGTGATTGGCAAAAACCAACAACATAAATGATTTTGTACAAAGATTTTTTTTCTCACTTTAAATTAAATTTATCATTGAAATCTACGAAAACACGTTAGGCCATCACTTTAACCTATGATTAGGCGTGACCACTGGTGCAAATAGCCAGTATTGTTGTGGCCTTGTGGGTTTTGTGACTTATATAGTTTAAAATGGATGGTTTGGTGTAGCTAATCTCTAATTGGTCCACGTGATATCACATTGTTATACTAAATTCAAAATTATTAAATAACACCTTTTAAGAATGCTATAACAATTTTGATAAAACATGTTGTAATGTTCTAAATCAAGAACGCCTTACCTTTTCACAACGAGTGATGTTACACACACACAAGTGTAACTATTTCTATTAATTCTATCAAGTAAGAAATTTTCAAAATAAAACTAGCATTGCTATAAACCAGGTGGCACACCTTTAACAAATAATGATGTAGGCCTTGCAATCTTGCATTGCACAAACTAAAGTAGATCAATGCAGCCATAAATCATTGTAAAATATATATAGTTTTAAACATACATCGATTGTTTTATATACATCTTTTGCAATAAATGCTCATATAAAAAACTTTTTATTTGTCATGTTCTCATGCTTTATAGTATTACCAACTTCAAAATTATTTTATTAAAATAACGTCTTTCAGAAATGTTATCCCCAATCTAATAAAACGTTTTCACCAATGATATTGCTAGATATATCAATTCAATAAATTTTAATATTTCCATAATTTTGAAGTTAATTATCTTTTTTTTTTTAAAGTTTTTAGGCATTTTTTGTTCAAACCTTTTGCATATTTAAAATAACTACCAATCACAAAAAATAATAAATAAATAATAATAAAACACACACACACACACAGTGTGTTGTGTGGAGGTCCAGCTCCGTTTAGGAGCAGATGGCGGGAACCGTTCAATCCCTACGACACGTCATTTCTCCGCTGACCGGAATCTCAACTTCTCGCTCCGGCAACCGCAAATTGAAGCCGTCACACGTCATCTTTTCCGGCAATCGCACTTTTATCAGCAAGTCATTGCTTCCTCGGGAACTCCGTTCAGTTACCGGAACAATTGTTATCAGAAACAGCACCAATTCCGATCAGGTTGTTTAGTTTATGTTTATTCGTGTTATATTACTTGCTAAATAATGCATTCATTGAGTTAATTCACATGCTGTGTAAATTACGACTGCTAGGGTACTTATATCTATTGAGCTCCAAGCTCTTTTTTCTAAAGCTCAAGCTTGTCTAGTGAGTCATGTCTTTTTAAGCTAGAGCTTGGCTCGCTTATATTTATATTATTAGTTAATTTGTATACATTTTTTTAATAAGTTTTGAGAAAACTTAAATGAGCCTAAGGTTGGCTCGAGCTCACGCGCAGTACCTTAAATGAGCCAAACCTTGAGCTCGGCTTGTGAGTCGAGTTTTTTTAAGCTCGAGCTTGGCTCTTTTTTATTTGTTAATTAATTTATATACATTTTTTTTATTATTTTTATAAATTTTGAGAAAATCTTAAACGAGTATTAAGTTTGGCTCGAGCTTGTGTGCAGTACCTTAAATGAGGCAAAGCTCGGCTCGATCTTGGGTGTGGGGTGAAATTAATATATAGAAGTTCAAAAGAGCTAAGTTTTTGAAATGCACAAGGCTCGAGCTTGGGCTCGATAATTAAATGAGCTTTATTTGAGGCCGAGGCTCGACTGGACCAGGCTCAGCTCGTTTCGAGGTTTTTGTTGATCCATTCTCAAGTAGCTCGGCTCGTTTCAAGCTCTCTTTTCTAAAGCTTGAGCTCGGCTAGGGAGTCGTGTTTTTTTAAGCTGCAGATCGGCTCGTTTATATTTTTTAATTAATTTTTATTATTTTTTTGTAATTTTTGAGAAAACCTCAAACAAGCCTAAGCTTGGCTCGAGCTCGTGTGCATTACCTTAAATGAGCCAAAGCTCGGCCTAGAGTTCGGTTCAGTGGTGGACCCTGGAATTTTTTTCATGGGGGGCGGTCGGGGGGCTTAACACTAATTTCAAGGGGCGTGATCGGGAGATTTACATATGCATAACAGTGGTGTATATATATTTAAAGTGGGCGGCCACCCCCAGCGTAGGTCTGCCATGGCTCGGTTGTGTGGTGAGAAATTAATAGATAGAAGTCTAAAAGAGCTAAAGTTTTGAAATACACAAGGCTCGAGCTTGGGCTTGGATAATTAGACGAGCTTTATTTGAGGCTCAGGCTCGGCTTGATAAGGCTCAGCTCGTTTCGAGCTTTTTATCGATCTGATCTCGACTAGCTCGGCTTGTTAGCACCCCCTATATGTATGATCTGAAGAATAGTAGTGTGGTTGGAGTTTCAGGGAAACGGTGGTGCGAATCAACCTGGTGAAAAGCTTGGACCGCCAAAGTTTTTGACTTCTGCAGAACCTTTGTTGAATTTTGTTTCCAGCAATTTTCTTCCATTAGGTAATGCCATCTGCTTTCGTGTAATTGGATTCTTTTGTTAACTAATGATGTTACTGTTAAAAATTACATGAAATGGAACTTGAATAGGGCAAGTTTGAAGCTCTTATTGAAACTTGTTTTGTAATTGAATTATTACAGCCTGCGGTAGTTACTGAAACTTGGTTTTGTGATTAATAAATGCAGCTCTTATTGGAGGAGTAGCATTAGGTCTTGCAAACCCTAGCCTTGGTTGTCTTGCTCATACATATCATGTATCAAAAGTTAGCGCTTTTGGGATATTTATTATATCAGGTAAAAAGAAAGTCGTACTTTTAGTTTTAATCATCATCATGATTAAATCTTTATTTGTTAACCAGTTTTTCCTTCTTGTTTAAAATAAACAGGCTTGACACTGCGTAGTGATGAAATAGGTGAAGCTGCTGAAGCATGGCCAGTTGGACTTTTTGGGCTAGTATGAACTATGAACTTTTATAATTATTAGTTTGACTTAAGCAGAAGTAATGCTGTTAGTATCTTAACTGAATCAGATATTTGTTATCAGAATTTATGTTTGTCATAAAAGTAAATGATGAAGTTCTGAATTACTCTCTTTTCATGGTCAGTGCAGGCTTCTATATTGTTGTTTACTCCTTTCTTTTCCAGAGTTATCCTGCAACTTCATCTTCAACCTCAAGAATTTGTCACAGGTTTGACCTTAGAACAGGACCGTGCAATATGTTTCTAATATTAATTTGATGACTAATAGCTTATTAAGATAATAACAAACTTGGTCTAGTTGCTCTATGTGTAACTAGCTTTAATTGCAGTCACAAAAGTTAAAGGACTTTGAAAAAGTTTTCACTTAGGGTAATCTTAAAAGTTAACCGTTTTCTAAGCTTTTGCCTTGTCATTTTGTATATTCCTTACAGGACTTGCTCTGTTTTGTTGTATGCCTACAACATTATCAAGTGGAGTTGCACTAACACGGGTTGGTTGACTTTTGTTCACACTTCTTTTTATTACCTTTTTTTATATATTTATAAGATTGAAGAAAGTTTGATTGTGACCAAAGTTTGAATCTTTTTGGTTCAGCTTGCTGGAGGAAATTCAGCATTGGCTCTTGCAATGACAGTTATATCTAATCTGTTGGGAATTCTTTTTGTAAGTTCAGAAACATTTTACACGGAAAAATTCATCTTTACATAGATTTACTTTTTATATATTGTAGGTTCCATTTTCTATATCAAAACTAGTAGCTGGTGGAGTTGGTACATCTGTTCCTGCTGGTCAGTTATTTAAAAGCCTTATTGTCACACTTTTGATACCTCTGATTATAGGGAAGGTAACAGTGTAACAGACATAAACTTATTAATAATTACGTAAGTTACTTATTCTTTAACTAATCTTTTGAGTTTTAAAAGTTCATTGTTCTTTCATTTGACAGGTTTTTCGGGAATCCTTTAAAGGTGATTATTCTTAATTTCCATGTTTTTATGGGCTGCTTGAATTAGTATTGAAATGCATTTATCTACTTAACTTCTTCTGAGTCATCAAATTTCATACACATTGCAGGTGTTGCAGATTTTACAGACAATAATCGTAAGCTGTTATCAAATTTGAATTCACTTTTACTAAGTTTGGTAAGACTAAACTCTATTTATTAATTTTATATTCCTATCTTGTCACGAATGCGCCAAATTAAATTAATCCAACTTTTGTGTTTAATGATTAATCTTATTCAGGTCCCCTGGATACAAGTGAGCAGATCAAGACCGCTGCTTCTAGCAGTTAAGCCTGCAGTTTTTCTTGTAGCTGTCGTAATGGGAGCGTATGTTTTATTTTTTTATAAAATAATGTTTATAAAGTTTGAATATAAATTTATACCATGAACTGCAGGCTTCTTCACCTCACACTGTTGGGATTCAATGCTCTCTCAACACAAATCCTATGTGCTGTATCTGGTGGCAGCAAATCGGTTTTTGCAAAGAAGGGAAATGCTAGTGCACTGTTACTTGTAGCAAGTCAGGTGACACTTAATGATAAAATTATTATTAAAATTCTTAGACTATGTTTAAAAAAAAAACAAGAAAACAGTTGTTTAAACTGAGACATATTTCCAGAAAACCTTGCCGGTGCTGGTTGCAGTCGTGGATCAACTCGGTGGTGTATTTGGTGAATCCGGTTTGCTTGTCCTTCCGTGTGTAGCAGCACATTTAAACCAGGTTTCGCACACGTTTACATGTTGTTAACACTTAATTACACAAATGGTGGTTTTTCCAAAGTCACACCTTTGGATACTAAGTTCTAAAAGTTGCAAGTTTCGGTTTTGTGGTTTTGATTTTTTTAACTAGTTTGGGGTCTAAGGCTGACTTTCGTTAAAACTTCTTTATATTTGTGTAAAATGACCGTTTTACCCTTTTTAAACAAATATATCAGTTATGTAATTAACTCTATTTAATTAGAGAGGCTATTTGCGTATGGGTGGAGAGAAAGGGGGGGGGGTCAACTTTTTTTAAAAACGTTATTTTTATTAACTATTGGTGCATGATATAAACAGTCCATGGTGTTTATTTTCTTTTTGTTTTTCAATTAAAGGGTATTTTGGTCATTTATCCAAATTTAACAGAAAAATCAATGGAGGTTAGTCTTAGACCCGAAACTTGCTATAAAATCGAAACCACAAGGACCATTTATTTAACTAAATCCATTATAAATTTGTAACCTCTTTTAAGGAAAACATCATTTGTAATAACGCCTCAATATTCAACATAATTTCTTTTACAGCTGATGTTGTGATTTTTTTTTTTGGTGTGTGTAGATTATCATGGACTCTTTCTTTGTAAGCTTTTGGAACAAGAAGGAACAATCAGTTAGCAATGCCAAGGCAGCGTAGATTGCAATAACTGGGAATTGCAGCGATTAAGATAACGGTGATAGTTTCGTGTAACGACTGCAATAACTGAGAACATTTCGTACGGGTATATTTATATTCTTTGTTTCTTTAACATACACTGACTGTCACTAAAGTTCTGAAAGTTTGTTAAAATTATTATGGCCAAGTCTACGTGGAAGAGTAGATTCTTGGTGTCATGCCACCATTTGGCTTAGTTTAGTTATAACTTATGACCATCGACCATGTCTTTGTCTTTTAACGAGGAGAACCTCTTTAAGAAAAGAGAATATATAAGAATAATGGAAAAAAAAGAAACTTAAAAATTTTTTTTTAAAGAAGTTAAAAATAGTTTTTCAGGAGTTTATTTTTTATTTTTTATTTTTTTCAAGTGAAGGGTAAGAAAATATAAGAATAATAACAAAAACATAATTTTGAAAATATTTTTTTACTTTAATTAAAAATAATTTTTTACGAGTTTTTAACTTTTCTATCTAAAGATGAGTTTTCTCTTGATCCTTTCCCTATATATATATATATATATATATATATATAGGAGATGGATCATGCAAGAAATGATTTTAGGGTGAGAAGTGCGAGATATACATCTGAATCATTGATGGTGTTTAATCAATGGTGTACAATACAAATGGCATATTAGTAATTAATTAGACATTATTACATGTATTTAATTCAAAAGGGTATAAATGCATTTGGTGTTTTGGCATCATTAAATCAGAATTCAATCTCTCCATCCGTTACCACTATTTACGCCTTAATTAATTAAATCGTAACCACAAATATCTTGTAATTAGGAGCTCTTATTCAAGAAATATTCAATATTTAAAACATTCAATCACGCGCTACATTATAAGTAATAGTTTTTGTGGTGGACTTTTAATTAATTTTTAACCTCGTCTCAATTATTATACCTACACACATATAAAACCTACATACATACATAACCAAAGTAAGTACATACATATATACATACGTACATACATGCATACATACGCATATTTGCATACCTACATACCTACGTACTTACGTACACACCTACACATACCTATGTACCTACATACAAACATACCTACATACGTACATGCATCCGTGAGTGCATACCTACAATAAATGCAAGCAGTTGACGAAACTAAGTAATTAGGATGATGTAAAATTTTGTTTTATAAAAAAATATTTGAAGTATGGTGAACACATGTAAAAAAATTGTAAACTCATGTCTTTGGGACGTGTAGGTAAAACATAGTATGTTGTCATATATGATATATAGTGCTTATTCATAATATACAAAATAGTTTATCAGTTACAACAGCTGGTACAAAAAAACATTTAATTTGAAGAATTGTGGGACACTAATGTTAACATGAGGAATACGTACAATACGTATAGTAATTAAAGACAAATAAAAAATAGTTACCATATTCAAATGTTTAAGAAAATAAAAAATAAAATATTACTTGCAAATGTTTGAAGAATATATACACTAACCTCTTGCAAATGTTTAAGGAAAATAAAAAATAAAATATGATTTGAAACCTCCAATAATTAATAGTTATTATATTTACACATTTGTGGAGATTACAACTATACCTTTCAACATAAATTAAAGATAAAATTAAAAGAAAAATTATGATTGGTTATAATGATTTCTTGCACTTCTCGCACTAAAAACACTTCTGAAATGAACTTAATCCTATATATATATATATATATATATATATATATATATACACACACATATATATGAAGATAGAGTGATAGACAGATGAAAGAAGATTGATGGATAAATGGAACTATGAAAGTGTTGATTCACCGTCCTGATTTGATCAACTAAAGTCTTATTGTTTAAGTTTATCAGTCTAATCATGTAATATTTATCGGTCTTAATGCTTGAGAATCCAATGAGATTTAGGAAGTATGACATTCTCAAGTATCATATTTGAACATATTTATACTCCTTTGTGATCGTGATAATAAACCACAACCTTAGGCTATTTGTTCTATTATAAATGATAACATATAGAATATGATGTATACCATATGTATGAAGTATACAATACACAACGTAATAACATGCCACCACATAAAACAAGTTTTAAAAAACTTTATGAAATAAGATGCTCTTTGTTTTTATCTACCACAAATAAATATATTATGTATTAACTTATCATGGTTTAACAAATCACAAATACATCTTATACAAATACGTGTTTCTCTACTTTCAAACATAAACAAATAGATCGAATTGGAATTATTTGATTGACAAAGACCTTAGAAGTTATTAGCCAAGATCTCGCCGTAATGAATGAGAACTAACACGTAAGACTGTAAGAGCATGCATCAAAATATTAATTAAAACATACAAACTTTCATATTAGAGCATCTTTTCTACGGTTACATTTTCCGGTCAAATATTTTCCTTATTATTCATCAAACCATGTATCAATTATCTACATATAAGTAAAGCTAATGGTTGGTGCCGTAAGGCCCTGATTAGGCCAAGTGTCACCACCTTAATGGTCTGATAATTTTTTTTATTGGTTAAATGCTTTTTTTATTCCGAATTCGTAACAAACATTTCGTTTTTTGTTTTACTGAATTTGTGTTGACTCATCGTCACAACGTTCGAGACTGACAAGGCTCAGGTTTTATTGACTCACCGCGTAACGTCTAGTACTGACAACGCTCGGGGTTTACATGCGCCCGCGTTTTACTGAACTTCATTTAGTTATGGTACCGTAACAAATGTAAACGAAATCGAAAAAATTCGCGTCGATCCACCACCAGAACGATCAGAATTTTACCAACGCCCGAATACGAGTCGACTCGCCGCTGCAATGATTGGGTTTTACCAATACCTGGATTTACTGACAAAATAAACATTGTTTTAAACATATTAATAAAAAATTTATAATATGCTATACGAGTGTCATATAGTCACTACCTCATTATTTGGGACCAACTGATGTTACCTTATTGGCTCACCTCAACTTTTAATTTTATTTTTTGTTTCCATTTTGTTTTAATTCCATTACCTTAACGAACGTAGTTAATACCGACTGAATTCGCGTTGATTTGTCACTGCCATTCGGGACCAACTGACACCACCCCATTGGCTCACCTCAATTTTTATTTTTACTTTTTTGTTTTCATTTTGTGTTAGTTCTAGTACCGTAACAAACGTAGCTAATAGCGACTGAATTCGCGTTAACTCGTCGCTGCAACACTTGGGTCTTACCGACCGATTTTACCGTGTAATGTGCGCGCTAATCACTAGTTACTATTAACTTTCATATACAATTACATCAATTGCATATAAATCTGCATGTTGACATCTAACATTATTAATGTTATTATATTTATCCCATAGCAATATAACATCTACATTATTTAAAGTTAACTATATTCAAACTTTATTATAGCTGTTTATTGATATATGACATTCACTTTTTTTTTTTATTTCAAGAAATATAACTGTTGTAAAGATATGCACATGCATAATTGTAATCACATAAGATTTTCAAAGTCTTCATTGCATATTCTACATAGAGTAATATAAACACATTGAAATTATTTTTCAAAGTATCAATTTTATAAGCACATTATTCCTCAAAAAATCAGATAACATATATGATAATAAACTAATTAACCAATTTTCATACTATATTAATAACATATAAATATTCAATAAAATACTTATCAGCACTATAATAGAAATGAATATACAAAATATATTTGAATAATAAGATAAACGTACCAATAATATTAAGCTATCATCTATTCAAATATTAAGATAAACGTACCATCTATATCTGAAACAAGCGTACGTGCATCTGTAGGGGATACTGACTTCTTCCCCGTGGAGGTAGGCCTTCATCAGGGATCAGCATTGAGCCCGTTCCTTTTTGCAGTAGTCCTAGATGAGCTGTCAAAGCTGATTCAGGATACGGTTCCTTGGTGCATGCTTTTCGCAGACGATATTGTGTTGATCGTTGACAGTAAACAAGATCTGAACATGAAATTAGAGGAGTGGAGATCTGTTCTAGAGAGTAAAGGTTTAAAGATTAGTCGGTCAATGACGGAGTATCTTTACTGTGACTTTGGTGGGTAAAACGATGATGAAGACGTTCAAATCACCATTGAAGGCCAGCAGGTTCCGCAGTCAACCAAGTTTAAATACTTAGGATCATATGTACAAAGTGACGGGGGGGCATAGATAGTGACGTAGCCTATCGTGTCCAAGCAGGATGGTGTAAATGGAGAGCTGCCACAGGGGTACTGTGCGACAAGAGGTTCCCAACTAAATTAAAGGGAAAATTTTATAGGGTTGCAATTAGACCTGCGATGCTATACGGAACAGAATGTTGGGCCATCAAGAAGACACATATGCGTAAGTTGGAGGTAGCAGAGATGAGGATGCTAAGGTGGATGTGTGGGTACACAAGGTTAGACCGAATAAGAAACGAGGTTGTTCGGGAAAAACTAGGTTTGGCCAGTATATCAGATAAGATAAGAGAAAGCAGACTGAGATGGTTGGACATGTAAAAAGGACACAGACAACGGCTCCCGTTAGATCAATGGAAACTCTTATTATAGAGGGGAGGAGAGGTAGAGGTAGACCCAAATTGACTTGGGATGAGAGGATTAGAAGGGATTTGCTAGAGTTGCACCTCTCTGAGGATATGGTTGAGGATAGGAGTTCCTAGAGACGTAGAATCAAGTTCAATAACCTTTAGGAGGATGGGCTATTTTTCTTGTTATAACATTTATTATTAGTGTTGTTGTTGTTCCATATGGTATTCAATTGTAATTTTCATTCTCATTAGATCAAGGAATATTACAAACATAAATAAGAAGGAATTGTTTTAAGCATGGAAAGTACAGTAAGGAAATACTAAGAATACGGGATTGCAAATCTTTTCTCCTTTATTCCCCCTCAAGTTGGCGCATGAAGGTCACAAATGCCCAACTTGTCGAGTAGTATATATAGTTGTCGTGAAGGGTTTTGTGAATAGATCGGCAACTTGTAGGTTGGTGGAAATGTGTACCGGTTCTATGTTCCCTAACAAAGTAGCAATCCATCTCTACGTGTTTTGTGCGTTCATGAAACACTGGGTTATTAGCAATATGTTAAACCGCTAGGTTGTCACAAAAGAGAGGTGTTGGTCCATTTTGTTCCAATTCTAGATCTTTTAGAAGCCATCTTAGCCATAAGATTTCACTAACCGTGGTGGCCATGGCTCTATACTCCGCTTCTGCAGAAGAACGTGACACGACAGATTGTTTCTTTGATTTCCAAGAAACCGGTGCTCCTCCAACTAAAAGCAAATACCTGGTTCTAGACCTTCTAGTGTCTGGGCATCCAAGCCAGTCAGAGTCAGAATATGCTGTTAGGTTGTTGCCACCCTATTTCGGTAGCAAAATACCCTGTCCCGGCGTCGCTTTCAAGTATCTTAAAACCCTAGTGGCCGCGTCAAGGTGTGTTTGTTGGGGGTCGGCCACAAACTGACTTAAAATATTTACTGAATATGTAATATCTGGTCTGGTTGCTTGAAGGTAGATCAACCTCCCTATTAACCGACGATAGTGGCTAGCATCCACACGTTGCTCCTCTTCACTTTTGTCAAGCCTTAGATTTTGCTCCATTGGAAAAGCACTTGGTCGACATCCTAACATTCCACTATCTTCTAGAATATCAAGAGTATACTTTCTTTGGCTTAAACTAAACCATCACGAGTCCTTGCCACCTCTATGCCCAAGAAGTATTTCAAGTTTCCAAGGTCTTTATGCTGAATCGGTCATTTAGAAATGCTTTTGTTTCTTTGATTCTTGTTGTGTCATTTCCAACTATGATAACATCATCAACATATATGAGAGCGGCCACAAAAACATCTCCCCTTTTGAAGGTAAAAAGGGAATAATCTGCTTTGGATTGTCTAAAACCGATTTCGAGTAAAGCGGAAGTGAACTTTTGGTACCAGTTTCTTGAGGCTTGCTTCAAACCATAAAGCGATTTTCTGAGACGGCATACCTTCGTTTCCTTTCTTTTCTCAAAACCTTGAGGGATTTTCATATAGACTTCTTTATGTAGGTCCCCATGCAAGAAAGCGTTGTTAACGTCTAGTTGGTGAATTACCCAGTTTTTCTTGACCGCGACTGCCAATATGGTACGAATAGTTACTAACTTTGCTAAGGGAGCAAATGTATCATGGAAGTCGATTCCTTCCATCTGGGTGAAACCCTTTGCTACTAGTTGTGCCTTGTATCTCTCAACTTCACCATTCGGTTTATATTTCACTTTGTAGACCCACTTGGAGTCTATAGCACGCTTTCCACGAGGAAGCTCATCAAGGGTCCATGTGCCGTTTTGTTCAACAGCTCTAATTTCCTTCATCATGGC
Source organism: Bidens hawaiensis (assembly GCF_021521415.1). NCBI lineage: Eukaryota > Viridiplantae > Streptophyta > Magnoliopsida > Asterales > Asteraceae > Bidens > Bidens hawaiensis. The sequence goes on from NW_027496671.1 coordinate 98,928, forward strand.
CTCTCGCCAATTTTTATCCTGCACAGCTTGTTTAAAAGTTTTTGGCTCATCGTTGCTACTAATAGCCGTTAGAAAAGCTTTATGAGCTTTTGAAAATTTTTCGTAAGAGATGTAGTTAGCCAAGGGATGTACCGTCGAGGGTTCTTGATTAGAGATGGGTAATGCATGGTCGATGGATGGCGGAAGCGTTACATCATAACCCTCAAGACGTTTGGACCGAACCCTTTCTCTTCTTTCTCGGACGGGCCCTTCGCTTTCTGTTTCAACAGGAAGTTTAGTTTGTGAAGGACCATTATGTGGTTGTGTTATTGGTTCATCGTTGGTGTGTTGGGCCTGTGAAGAAGGCCGAACAAATTCTGTTTCGGTTTCCAAAGTGGTCCCATGGTTTCCTGTTTGGTTCTCCGTCATTGGAGTTTCATGGTTTTCAACCTGGGGGGCCCAATGCTTTCTGCTTGGTTCTCTGTTGCTGTGGAACCAGGTATGAACTCATTTTCTTCATCTCTTGTAACGTCAAGAGTATCATTTGTACTACCATGTTCTTCATAGTACCATGGTGGAAAGTCAAAGATGCCTTTCTCTTCATCTTCCTTGACAATTTCAAGAGATTCATAAAGAAATATATTTTCAACAAATTTAACATTCCTTGACACTACAACGGGTATAATTGATTGATTGATTATTCAAATTAAATCCCAATAAAATTATAATCATGTTAACATAATAACTCAACAGCAAATTAATATTAGATATCTTAATCAAGCACTAAAATTCCAATTGAACATGAGCGTTGGACTGTCATGGTTAACATAATACGACTAGTAATACATCACTAACAAACACGTTGTATAGACATGCAAACAAACACGTTGTATAGACATGCAAAACAATGTGGTATAACAAGTTAAATAAAGCATAAAGTTTATGGTACTAAACACACACACGTATATATATAACAATAGTCTATTGAAACTATAGAATCAATTTATAAACAACTAATCAAAACATATTCGGTTTATGCTATTCAAGAATTAATTTAATTATATCTAGATACTAGATATTGACACCAACCCACTAAAGTAAACAGACAAGGAGAGAAAAAATAAAAAAGCTAGCAAATCAATTTACCGGCCGACTCATGGAGCACGTTCTATATTTTAAAGTTCTCTAGTTATAATATAAGATTAAATAAGTAATAGTTACCTGATTAACTAACGAAAGAAAAGATAGAAATTTGTAGAACTCCCATTCATCAAGTCGTCTTCCACGGAGATTATGTTGTCGATTTTGTAGAGAACACTAGATTGGTGATCCGTCGTCTCTTTGTATAGAGACTTCATGCTGATAACGTGTTGTGAAACACGCTTAATAGCCCAAGAACAGGAAGAAATGTAGGGAGAAAGATAGAGATTTCATTAATCAGGTATATAACACAATAAGATACAATGGGACATTTATAAAAGGAAAAAACTTTAGAAAAAAGCTAATCTATATTAGATACTGATAACCATAATATTAATATATTTTAACAATGTGATCTATTATATTTTATATTATACCTTTTTGTATTTGCATCATTAATCCGTATCATTTGGCACTTTAGCCTTTACCAACTACCTATAAAGTGTTTTTAATGTTTAGCACTTTAGCCCATTTGGCTCTTTTTTTTTTCTTTTTTACCTTTACACGTCTCATCCAACAATGCCGATTAATAAATGAAATTTTTTTAGTCATCAAATACGAGTTGCTGTCAGAGTGTCACGGTTGATCAAATGATATTAGGTACCTTAACCAAACTGGCACCAGGTATTTTTTATGCAAATCTGGTGCCCACCTTATAAGGTTCAGGACGGTACGGTGAGAATTTTCTTTACCAACAGCATGCATTTTCGGTACCGGTATCCATTTTGACATTTTCGGTATCGACATTTTTGGTACTGGCACTTCGGTATCGGTATCGCTACCGAGCTCACTCTTTGTGTAAAAGTAAGAAATGCATTTTTATGGGGTGAGTACTTTTTGATTGTTATGAGTGATGTTTAAAAACTACGTATGAATTATGATCGATTATCTACACATAATTAAGAAATGTATTTTTATGGGGTGAGAACTTTTTGGTTGTTATTAGTGATGCTTAAAAGGCCCGTGACTCGCTCAAAGCTAACTAGAGAATAATTCATTATTAACTTTGCTTGCTTATATATGTGTCGAGGTGGCTTGGTTTGTAAATGAACCAAGCTGACTCAGTTTGTAAACGGTCTGAGTTCGAAGCGAATGTAAATTGGCTTGTGAGCTAGCTCGTTTAAGTTATAATATTAAAGCAACGGTTGAATATTAGTTTAAATTTAACAAGTTAACTGGATAGGACATTTGGGATGATATCAAAGGACGAGGTGCAAAAATCTTGTACTTCCAAATTCCATTGTTTCCTATGTCTTCAAAATCTGAGGGAAGATTATGATCAATGTTCGAGGTGCTTGTTTATTATCTTGTTGACCACCACGTCTAAAACCCCGTCAAAACGCTTTTTGGACTCTATGTACGAAATTATTTTCATACATAGATAAATGCATGCCACATCTATTTGAACCAAGACTTAATTGTGACCCATATATTGTGCTAGTCTTACGCGGTAGAAAAAAACAAACTTTTATATAAGTTTGCTTAATACAATACTTTGAAAGGAAAATTATGAAACTAAGATCTATGGACCTAAACGTTTTTTTGAAACATGGACAATTCAAGTCTTAAAACAAACTTACTTCATAATCTAGCAATTCTTTCCAATATCTCAAGTATACTCCAATTATATACCAACACTATTCTTAAATTAACATTTCCAAAATTTGATTCTTCAACTTTCTATCAGGGCCATTATGCAGGGTTCAGCTGACATCTAGGGCACGGTCTCTATAAGATATACGTAATACTAGGTTTCATTGGACTATTTTGGGAGGGGATTTTTTCATATACAAGGGTCTTTTTCTAGTTCTCGCTTTGGGCATTCAAAATTTCCGAGACGACCCTTGCTTTCTATGCAACTACTGTATTCAACAAATGTGACCTATTTACTGATCATATTAGCTCATGCTAAAAATAGACTCATCAAGGAAGGTTTCCAATCATTTAAAGAACACAACAAATGGATATTCAGTTGATTTTATATGATTTTGTAAATATAGGATGGATTATGCTTTAACAAAACCTGTATAACTACTGTATGTTAACACCTCAAAACGGCACTCGACTTATTTTATATGATTTTTGCAAAACATGGTACTGACTACGATTATATATATTGCGATCACGATATTGTCTCTTATTGTTTCAAACAAAACCCAACTCAATCACCTATGTTTCTTGGTTAGAAACCAAACATAATTAATATGCAAAGCTATATATCCATCCACTTATGATGGTTTAAATATACAAGTGTGTCATTAACCTTCAAGACATGCCTATCATACCTATTAAATGTACACACTTAAAAATATAACCATCCGTTGTAAATAAAACCATAAGAAACCACGCTGCCATCGATCCCAGTTTTATTGGAATCTCACTGTGTTTTGACTGACACACGTTATTACATATAACGGTATGTAATTAAACATGATTATATATATAAATGCATGCATGTTAAATATTTATAAACACGTGGTGCATAATTATATGTATTATGAATATATGTATATCATGTGTTGCACGTTGCTGATGATTTAAAGCATAATTGCACATTATAGTAGCTTTAACTTTATGGAGAAGGAGCCAGATGATATTAAAGGTAGGATGGTTTGTGCATGGTCTAAGAAACAACCAGTCAGTCTACCAGAATGCTTCAAATCATGGCAAAAATCACTCCTACAATGATTGGAACCACTCATTTCCGATCAACGAACCACTTATGTCCGTCATCACACCGCAGTCATCACTCGACTAGTTCCAATATTATCAGCAAAACCGCATTGCCTCCACCAAACCTCCATTCTGCTACCAGAATGTTAATCATCCGAAGCTGCAAAAATCCTGATCGGGTATGTACTTTTGATTCATTTATATGGTTTCTTTCCAGTTTAATGAATTAACTTAGTTCATGTGAAGTTAAGCCTCTAGATTTGAATAATAGTAATGTAATAGGAGTTTCAGGAAATCCGGGGCCATGATCACCTTCTTCAAGAATTGGTTTTACCAAAATTTCGGGTATCTGTAGAACCTCTGGTGAAATTTGCAACCTCCTCCAGTTTTCTACCATCAGGTAAATATATTATTTGCTTATGTAGTCAATAAAAGGTTTATATTAAGAGTATATTAGAGATTGTGTGAGTTTTGCCGTTAAAAAAATGTATTAGTAAAGTCGTTAACGCTTTCTTTCATTTTAAAAACTAAAGTTCAAACATTGTTCCAATCTTGTGATTACATTTATAAATAGTAAAGTTTTTTAAGATTAATTAGTTATATATAATATTTGAATAATAAATTAATCAACATATTCCCACCTTGTTTAATTACATTATCAATAAGGCTCGTAATAGATTTTATATAGGTATAATCTCTTTACCTGCTTTCAAGATGTGATCATGTTTTTCAAAACTGTATTACGGACTGATCGATCTTATATTTTTGGGACGAGTCTAAACAATGCTTGATTTGTTATAGTCCACTTGGTGCAGCTCTTATTGCAGGCGTAGTATACGCCCTCATCAATCCTAGTGCGGGTTGTCACGCTCATAGATATCAAGTATCCAAGTTCAGCATTATTGGAAATTTCCTCATATCAGGTAATTAACAACTTATAAAACTTTATCTAGTGTAACCCTTTATTGCAACAAATAATGCAATCAGTTGGCCAAATTTGATATACTTATTTTCATTCATCAACCAATTACACGTACATTTTGGTCATTTTAATAATTAAATGTCTCCGTTGAGTCATAACTAGCCCGTTTTAATCAGATTTTCTTCTCCATGAAACAGGATTAACGCTGCCTAGCGAAGAAATTGGCGAAGCTGCTGAAGCATGGCCAGTTGGGCTCTTTGGACTAGTATATATGAACCTTAAATCTTATTAATTAGTATCATTGTGATTGTTATGCTTCTCTTTTTAATTCATTCTTATAAAATTGATACGCTTGCTTATGAATGACTTGATTTGGGTTGAAAAAGTCCTAAGGGCCGGGTCAACTAAAAATCTTAGCTAAAAGGCGACTGAATCGAAAAGATTGAAACTTGTCCAAAATCTATTTCTAATGCATATATGCATCCTCCTAAATCATGTTATTTAATGGACAAAACATTGTTGTCAACCAACATGTTTCGTGCCAGATTTTTTTTTTTTTGGTGCAAAAGTTGGCAATGATATGGAAACTATAAGAATGGTTGTTGGATGAAATCATTGATGAGGAAAAGTTTGTGGGAATAGTTGTAAGTGTTGCTGATTTGTTTGATGACTAGACACGTACGCTTTAGGTTTTATCACCGCCGCTAATACTCAAATTTTTTAATCTTTTTTTTAAGATCTATCATACCTATCCCTATAGTATGTAATTCATCTTTAAACTTGTGATAAATTTCTTACACTCTAATATATTATAATTATCAATGCAGGCTTCAATTTTATTGCTTACTCCCCTCCTTTCCAAATTTATGATGCAAGTTCACTTAAAACCTCAAGAATTTGTAACAGGTCTAATGATTGTGTGATTTTTAGACTAGATGATATTGGCCATTCGGTTGTATCGTTACATGCTGTTATGTGTATATTATATATAGCATTTCCACATTTGTAATTATCTATATATGTTTCTGACCATATATACAGGTCTAGCTCTATATAACTGTATGCCTACCGCAATTTCAAGTGGAGTTGCTCTAACCAGGGTTAGTTGATTGTTCAAGCAAACTTTTTGAGTTACTAATTTTCTTTTGATTATTGTGCAATAAAAATAAGGCTTATATATTATTTACGATGCAGCTTGCCGGAGGAAATTCGACTTTGGCTCTTGCAATGACTGTATTATCTAGTCTGTTAGGAATCTTGATTGTAAGTTCAGAAAGTAATAATAATGTTTAGTTAAAATCCTATTGAAGTAGAAGTATTTGTTTGGATTTAATAGCTACATATTGTACATTATAATCACCAACTATAGCTTAATTAATTTGTAGATTCCTTTTTCTATATCAAGACTAATTGCTAGTGGAGTTGGTGCAACTGTTCCGGCTGATGAGATGTTTAGAAGCCTTATTGTCACAGTTTTGATACCTCTGATTTTGGGAAAGGTATAACATGCTAGTCTTTTTTTTTTTTTTTTTTTTGAAACGGACGGTACCCCGACTGACGAATTTTATTAATAAAAAGAATAACTAATCCCGATCTGTTCGTAATTTATGTTTTCTTTGATCCTCAATATTTAAAGCATATATAGCTAGGAGTCATTCTCTTGCTAACTTGCTTATTGTCTCATTATAAGCCTCACAAGATTAACACTTTCTTTCTTTCATTATAACAGCTTTTTCGGGAGTCTATTAAAGGTGATTTTCCTACTCGGTCAAATATTTTACAACTTAAGTGATTAATATCTTTAACTACATCATTTGCCTTGATGTTTTCTTCACACATGTTCTTTGCAGGCATGCCAGATATTGTTGATAGTAATCGTAAGAGCTTATCTGCGCTGAGTGCAATTTTACTAGGCCTGGTGAGAATAAGTTGTCTCTTGCATTAGTTTGATTTTTATATTTAACTATAGCAAAAACATAATAAGAAAAATACCTCAAATGTTTCTTTAATAGAAACAGTAACAACTACCACCTGTTGTTGATTATATTGTGCAAATTACGCAAAATGGTAACTAAGTTTTAAGTGAATCAATAATTTATCGTCATTATTGTGCCTTATGATTATCATTGCATTCAGATCCCTTAGGTACAAGTTAGCAAATCAAGGCCACTGCTTTTAACGGTTAAACCTGAAGTTGCTCTTGTAGCGGTCTTAATGGGAGCGTATGTTCTTATTAACTTCCTTTAATATTTTACATATTGTTGTTATTTCATATATATACATTTCATGATTTTTCTTTACATATACAGTTCAAGAATACGCTTGATTTATGCATTTTACATTGTGTTCTCGATTCAGTAAACATGATTAAATATTATAAATTAATGCAGGCTTCTTCACGTTATGCTGCTGTGTTTTAATGCCCTCTCGATACAAATCCTATGTGCTGTATCGAGTGGCAGGAAATCAATTTTTGCGAAAGAGGATAATTATAAGACAGTCCTGCTTGTTGCGAGTCAGGTAACATTAATCAGCTAATAGTTTAGCTACTCCTAAGTCCTAACTAGAATTGCAACTGTTGCGTTAAATGAGACCTGATATGTTACAAGTTATGGGTAGAAAACTATATCTCTGCTGGTTGCAGTTGTAGAACAACTTGGTGGCACTTTTGGTGAAGCCGGTTTACTTGTTCTTCCGTGTATTTCGGCACATATAATCCAGGTTTATCATCTTCTCTCTATTTGTAAAAAACTATATATGCATCATTCTTTAAGTTGATTTGAAAGGTAATTAATTGAACTAAAGTGTTATGTTGCATACCTAACATTTGAAATTTCTTGTGTAGGTTATCATCGACTCGTTTATAGTAGGCTTTTGGAACAAGAGGAAGCAATCACTTGACAATGTGAAGGTTGTGTAACATTTCAATTTTGGTGTTGATTGTGGCAATTACAATAATAATTATGACATGGGAATGTGAAAGATGTTCATGACTGGGATAATATTGATGAAATTGCTAAATACAGTTATTCCTATAGACACAATTTTATTAATGAATGTTGTGGTTACGTAGACCGTAGTGTCCTCACCCATTTGTCTCCCTCGGACCCTTCAGCTTAAGACGGATTTGTATCACTTTAAGTTGACATTGCAGTTCACGCGTTACATGCTAATTATGTAACGTTTTCATTGTCATAATGCTCGCATAAACCCTAGCCATAATAATTTGATTTCGAGCCAATAGTATATATAGTTGTGTCAGGGTTCTCATTATCATTCTGTTTTATTTCAAAGTTCAAATTACAATATTACCCTTCTCGCTTCCGTTATCTCATAGCCACTACAAAAATTAGGATCAACTTTCTTGCGCAACAAAAAAATAATAAAATTAACCTAACTTATACTAACCTCCGTGTGAATAGAATTATCATTAATCACATTACCGACAAACTGCTTTTTTCTAACGATGAATCAAGGCTTAGAGGCTCAGTTAAGGACTCCAAACGAAAATAAAAAAAAAAAGTATAATAAAAAAAATTACCTTGGTATGATCTTTTTCAGAAGCAATATAAGTCAGAAAAATTGAAGCACCATCTGTGTTATAACTTATAATAACTAAGGCCGACTTTGATGAATCAAATTTGGCTTTGACCGATCAAAAGGCGAATGAAGATGAGAATCATACTTGCAAATCCTCTATAACATATGAGCAATGTTTCAAGTAAATAACATACCTTTTATAATCATATTCATCTATAATATCAGCATCTGAATTAGCAGATGCAACTTTTAACATCAGCATCAATATCCTTAGGATCACAATGTATATAGTTTTGGATGATAAATCAATTAGAATTATTTCATGTAAATATCATTTTAATTGTTTTTCATTTGCAAATCAATATTCCTGCATAAATCAAACCGAGAACAACTAGGCAAATCGCGCACACAACATACACATAAATCAAACTCAATACCGTGAACGTACTCGTAGATAGAAAGAGTTCGACATACATCAATATATATATCATTTTTATTTTATTTATTCAGTTTTGTATTGATTACATGTTCTCCCCAGTTGGCCAAGATGACACCTTGGTCCAACTATCAGGAAATGTGTCATTACTATTACTATACCAAAATCCATCTCGCCTTACTAACCAATAACATCTTTGAACGCGAAAAACATGCACACTGAGACAATCAATATTGGAGTTAAAAAGACTGATGGATTGATACTTCAATCCCCACCAAAACTCGCCTCTGTAGTACGTGCCGAATGTTACCCCAAACCTTCAATCAAACCCTTCATTGAAAACTAGTTCGCGTTCTCCTTGATCGTCTTCGCCATCTCTACCCGAGACATTAACTATAATACCTTCGTCAACGACGTTATGGACATACATCCTCATATTCCATATATAAACGGCGTTCGGGGTCGAAGCAATGGTAAATGGTGATAGCATTGTGAGTATGAGTATGAACACCCCATGAAAAATCAAATTCATGTTAATTAACTTCCTTTGTATTCCACTGGCTAGTATAGTTACTAAGTCTTTATTTATATATACACGATAATAAATAACATAAAGATAAACATTTATAGTAATTTAATAAGATTTCATACGATGAGGTCTTCAACTGATGGTGCAATTAATAAAAACCGTTGCTCTCCCCTAAAATAATAATGGACATTGGACTTAATAGTGTTTCAGAGTTTAATTAGCCTCTCTAGAAGGTGCACAAAAAAACATCAAAGGTGTTGTACACATTCATCATGATATTTCAATCCGAGCAATATAATATAACTAACTATATGTTATCACATAAATAGCAAAAGTAACTATATATAGTCATTAACCATTGCTTTTCATTTTACTAGTGTCTAACTTTTATTAAACATAGATAGATACACACGTAACTTTAAAATAAAAAGAGATATAAAAACTATCCTAAGTTTTTTAAATATATAAAATATACTCTATATATAAGTTTAACACTTCAATTTTTTACATATAAAATGAAGCCCAACTCGCCAGAAAATAAAATGTTCATGCGAACCGCGGTGGTGCTCTTCATAGGATTGGTAGCATGGGTGTACCGGACCACCACCCCGGGCATCACCACCAAAACTCTGTGGTCTGCTGCGGTCCGCCGATAACCGGACCACGTGTCACCCTTAGAGACGGTAGACTCTAGCTTACTATGAATTTGGTTTTTCATCCGGTAATTGGTTAACCCTAACCACCATTGATGTATCATTGTTGAAATAAAAGTTGTGATTTATTTAGGAGTATGATTAAAGGGTGTGTGACGTGATGTTATAAAGATATAATAATAAATGAAATTGTATTGTCTACTGCGCTCTATGATAATATGATACATCAAAAATAAAACCACACTATAATAATATTTTCATCATGATGGCCCACTATTATAAAACCCCGCTTATGTATACAACTGATTAAATCGAAAATAACACCAAACCAAACTCTAACTTTTGGTTAAGTTGTAGACCAAAACCGAATTGTTTATTCGGTTTTTGGTTTAAAAACCTAATTTTAGTTCACAAAGGTGACAAAACAAATAAAGGTTATGTAGCTTGTGTCATATGCCACAATCCAACTATATTTTTTGTCCAACTAAATTCAGTTATATATAATCTTAAAAATCCAGCAAAATATATAAATATTAGAAACGAATAATGTAAAACAACTCCGTAACACGGGGATAAAAACTAGCATTTAATAAAGTAAAAAAAAAAGTTATTGTTTTTCATTTGAAACCAAAAACAAACTTAATTTAAATTCGGACCATGGTTTGGTTTTAAACTACGTTAACTTGGTTCGTTGTACACGTACATATTGATCGCTCATAACTTAAATAAATTTACTTTGATATCAATTTTTTTTCCTTTTTATGGATAAGAAGTTAAATTTACTTTGGTAACAATCCTTTTTCTCTTTTTTTGGATGAAAAGTATCCTTTCTTGTGTGTTTGTCTGTTTGAGATATACTTTATACACTGTCTATAGATTCTGACCCGTTTGGCAACTAAATGCATGAGTGCGTCATTTTGTATATTCTTCAACGATACGTTTTATCTCAAAACAGATTCACCACCACACCATACGCTACAATTTGTCATTTGTAATACATTTAACAGCTGAATAATATAACTATATGTTATCATATAAATAGCAAAAGTAACTATATATAGTCATTAATCATTGATGTTTCATTTTACTAGTCTCTTAACTTTTAATAAACATGGACACACATAAACTTTAAAATGATAAGAGAGACAAAACTAATCTAGGTTTTAATTATAAAATAAATTTAAATTTCACACATATGTTATTCTGTCTATATATAATTTTGCTACTTCAATTACTGACTGGAGTAGCATAAAATGAAGCCCAACTGGCCGGAAAATAAAATGTTCAGGCGAACTGCGGTGGTGCTTTTAATCGGATTCTTAGCATGGGCGTACCGGACCACCACCCCGCCACCACCAAAACTCTGTGGTTCCCCTGGTGGTCCGCCAGTAATTGGACCACGTGTCACGCTTAGAGACGGTAGACATCTAGCTTACTATGAATACAGTGTCTCCAAAAACGTAGCGAATTACAAAATCGTCTTTGTTCATAGATTTGGTTCTTGTCGCTACGACGATTCGGTTTTCCATCCGGTAATTAATTAATCCTAGCCACCATTAATGTATTATTGTTGAAAAACAATTATGATTTATTTAGAAGTATGATTAGAGATTGTGTGACGTGACGTTATAAAAGTATAGTAATAAATGAAATGATTGTGAATAATTTCTAGGGACTGATTGAGGTCTACATGGTAACGTTTGATCGGCCGGGTTATGGAGAGAGTGGTCCGGATCCGAAACGAACGGTTCGGAGCTTTACTTTGGATATTGAAGAACTTGCTGATAAAATGGAACTCGGGTCAAAGTTTTATGTAATTGGATTCTCCATTGGTCAACAAGGAGCTTGGGGCAGTCTAAAGTATATTCCTCATAGATAAGAGGTTTTGGTTGTCAACACGGCATGATTTTGCATGGATGAGTTGCATGAATCATGATAGATGATAAAGTTTTATATAATTTATTTAGTAAATAATCCAGGTTGACACGTTTAATTAACCGGGCTTATTCAGATTTTAATAAGGCATGTATCGATGAGTTGCTTAGCCGTTTATGATTCATTTAACCTATTTTTACATTTCATCAACCAGATCAACATGTTCACAGTTTACAACTTGATTATTAATCGTTAACCCGCTTGTCACGTTTAGATAAATGGGTTAAATGGGTGGGGATATTGTTATTAAGTGTGTGCAGGTTAGGGCTGATGTTTTTAAACAAATAAAAGCGCGGGTCGTGTTCAAGTCAAACAATTCTACCCACAACACGACACGATGGAGACCACCCCCACTTATACATCCTTCTAATCCATTATAACGAGCTAAAACGAAACCCATAACCGATTCCAATTTTTTTAACTGATTGTTACGTTTATCGGTTAAGACGAAACTGTAAGTGGTTTTTTTATAGATAGTTTTCTATATATGCTTTTTATAATAAAGTATATCAAATGAAAGAAAAAGTAATTAATAAAAGTGTTTGTAATAGGTTAGCAAGAGTGGCACTGATAGCTCCGGTTGTGAACGATTGGTGGTCTAGTTTTCCAAGAAACTTAACACTGGCTGCCTACAAGTTACAACCTGTTGAAGACAAATGGGCAGTTGGCGTGTCTCATTACGTGCCATGGCTGGTCTATTGGTGGAACACTCAAAAATGGTTCCCGGGCTCTAGTGTTATGGCTGGAAGGGCTAAATTATCAGCTTCGGACAGGAAGCTTGTGGTAAAATAAAACTATAGGGAAAAACATATAAATGGTCGTTTTAATTAATACATTTTTTTTATATAAATAATTAGTTTAACTAGTCTTTATAAACATGTGACAAGGGAGCGTGAAATGTCACTATTTGGGGCCCAAAAATAGACATGTGTGAAGTATTATCTATTTTAAAATTATGAAAAAAAAATAATAAAAACAAAACTGGTTATATATGTTTTTATCTACATGTTAAACCGGTTACGATTGATAGTTTCAATTTTAACCCATACAGCCTCTTAAAAAATTACTCATGGTTTGAGACTATATCGTAACAATATTACTTTTGTAATCGCAATCAAGACATTAACTTTTTACAATATAAAAACCGAAAAGTGTTTGCAAGTCAACCTAAACCGCTTATTTTTTCCACCTCTAATCTTTATGCAGGGGTCAACTCGAGCTAAAATCTGCGAACAAGATTACGTGAGGCAGCAAGGACTAGCTGAGTCCCTTTGTAGGGACATGAGCATCGGATTCGGTAAATGGTAATTCGATCCGATGGAGATAGAGAACCCGTTCCCAAATAATAATGAGGGCAGTGTTCATTTATGGCACGGGGATGAAGATGGGCTCGTACCTGTGAGTTTGCAGAGATACATAGCAAAAAAGTTACCATGGATTCACTACCATGAGCTAAAAGGTGCTGGTCATATGATACAATATGATGATGGTCATAAAGAAGCCATTCTGAAGTCACTTCTTATCGGTGAATATTGATAGTATTGGTTATTGTGGTACCCATAATAAAACCTTATAAATAGTTTCATCTTATTCCAAGTTATATTATTTGCATGGTAATATAGGCATATAGCTCTGTACTCATATTTTAATGTTACATTACTATGACTATGACTATTACTAATAGATATAAATGATAACTTTGGTGCCGCAAATGCTCTATTGGGTCACTTGGCGGCACCTTATAGGCCGAAGAAAATTTGTTTTTTTAGGTCCAACACCGTAACAAACATAACGTAAACCGACCGAATGAAAATTTTGTTTTTTGCTTTTTTTTAGTTTCGGTATCATAATGAACGTGATAGAAACCAACCGAATTTGCATAAGCTCACTGCATTTTGTTTAGTTTTAGTATCGTAACGAATGTAATGAAACCGACAAAATACCAAATCTGTTTTTGGTTTAGTTATGATACGTAACAAACGTGACGGAGACCAAGCGAATTTGCGTCAACTTTTACCAACGCTCGACTTTTACCAACGTCGGGGATTGACAATGTTTGGGTTTTACCAACGCTCGACTTTTACCAACCGGCAACCCCATTGGGCCACCTCAATTTTTAAAATATAATTTTTGGTTTTAGTTTCAATTACGCACGTAACCAAAATCGATCAATTCGCATTGACTTACCACCTCAACACCCTTGATGACAACGCTTGGATTTTACCAACCTGCCCCGGCGTAACGCGCCGGTTGAACTACTAGTTTTTAACAAATCCAAGAAAAGAAAAGAAAATAAAAGAAAGAGAAGCAAATGGCTCCACACTGAAATTAAATTATTAAACTAAGAATACTTGGAAGAAAATATTGTTTGTATGAAAAACAAAAATACCCACTTAAGCCAACTTCTGGCCCTTAAGACCTTGGGCTCCAAAAAGTTTTGTATAATTTTTAAAGACCTTTTGATTACATCGAAACAGAAGGCAAGCGGACAACAAGCTGCGCCGCTACCCATTTTTGAATCGCAAAACCCAATCTTTTAAAAACTATATTTGCTGATCTTGAAGTCATAACATTACTATGCATGACCCGCTGAACACGGGTAAGTAGCTCCACAGCTTCAGGCGCGAGGAAACCAAAAGTGTCAAAAGCAAAAGGAATAAATACATGTTGGTTGTCAAGACACGCCTTTTCATGTTTTGCCACCTTACCTGAAGCAGCTTTTAATGCGGCTTGACCGACCGCGAAACCACTACTCCCTAAGCCCACCAAAGGAGAAACCCCTGTTAAATCCACACACACGTGTTTCCCTCCTATCCATCCAAACACCAAAACGTCAGCCGGTCGAAGAAATGATCTTCCCTCCGACGGGTCAGTCAGGAAATTCACAGGTGCTTCTTTCTTAACAGAAATTCCAGCTCGCCTGAATATATCAAAGAGCACATCCCTAACCAGATCGTGTCGGTACTTGAACCCCGGGAGCTCTTTACAGTGCACCGCATGCTCCCCATATGAGTCTAAACACGCTTTACGACAAACATGACATATCTCATCAACCGGAAATAGAGGAATCATAAGGCGATACTTAAGGATACTACGATACTCCACTGGAGACAATCAGGAAAAATCTTGTTGTTGCATCGAAACATAAAGAGAAGTGTTTGCACTTTACATATCAACTCGGTTTAGTATCACAAGTTACGTTAGCACGAATTTTAAGTTTTTCAAAATTGAAAATTAATTCACTTTTAGCATTTTCCCACATTTTAATTAAACAATCTCTTGTAAGGGTAACATGACTTATGTGCGTATAACACGGTTGAAGAGTTCTTAGAATAAGCCGGGTTCCACGCTCATTATCGAAGTGATTGAATGGCAAGCTTTCTTGAATCACAAAATGCATCATTTGCTTTTAAACCCCATCAACGTTGTAAGGCATAAGCTATATATTTCCGTCATTTCCCACTGATGTTTAACCCGATTTGCTTTGTTTTAATGCCTTGCAGTATTTAAAGAGAATGTGGAAAGTTGTGTTTGCATCTTTTCCAAAAAAATTACCACAATACTTGCAACGTGTCTTGGTCGGATTGACTTCCATTTTACATAAATCGAAGTGTTGCCAAACATCTTGGTTCCTTTCGTAGGAATTGTTCGAAACACTAACTCGCTTTAAGTGGCACCACAGCCAACGGAAGATTGAACAGTACTAGATGAAGCCATTTGAGATTTTTTTGTAACACCCCGACCAAAGGTGGATTATACATCGGGGCGCCACATATTGTTTCATTACTCGTGACACTATTGGGTGTCAATATTTAATAAATACATTCATTCGCGCACGCGCAAAGTAGACATAATATAACATAAATCATCATAAATCAATATATTATAAATCATAATAATCGAACAGCAATAACTTGTCTTGATACATTTTAATCTAGGTCCAAAATAAAGAAAACTTCCTACGTGTCCACAAGCTCCAAAACAGCTACTGCAAACCTGAACATGTGTTAAAATAAAACGTCAAACACTTGCGTGTTGGTGAGAAATCAAGTTTAATAGATAATAGATAACAATAAATCTGCGCGCAACACGTGTATGTCTGGTGTTTAACAAGGGTGCAATCAGATTGTGATCAAGCCTAAATAGATCATAGCTCATAGTTCAATCCGTGCTCCCAATTGAGCACAAAAACAAGAAAACATCTGTGCAAGTGTAAACAAAGAAAACCGTAAACGATAGGTCTCCCGTGTTCATCTAATGGATCCATGAAAACTTCGGAATAGGCCGAACAAAGCGGTTAATGATACACGCATACAAATAAACAGCCAAGTAAACGTCCTCAACACATGGGATACTGCGCGACTAAAGTTCATAAACAAGTTTAAGACTCTAAGTTTGTATGAACACATGAACATCCCAAAACATTAAAAGCAAAAAGGGATTAGGTACGAGATTACTCACTTGATAAACGATGCGGTGTAAGATAAAGCAAGAACCAACTTTAAACAAGCACAAGTTAACCTATAATTAAAGATTATTGTTTTAACGATTGGTTTTAAGTCTTGAATATAAGTTAGCATAAATAATAAGTAAATTATTATATATAATATATATTACCGGAAAAGCAGGGTAGAACAGGGAGGAAGACGGAGGCAGAGAGGGAGGCGGCAGAGAGAGCAATGAGCAAGAGAGAATAGGAGAAATTAAGTGTTTGTGTGTGATGTGTTAGGAAAAATAATATTATTATTTATAGAGAAACCCTAGGGAACACAATCCCTAGAAAAGGGGAAAAGATCTCCAAAAAGTAAAAGATTCCAAAAGCAAAAGATATCAAAAGATATGGCAGCTGCAGGGGGCAAGATAAAGCTGACAGGTAACAGTAACAGGCATGGGCGGGTCAGATAAAGGTACTGGTCAAGCATGGAAAAAGCAGATCTCAAAAGATTATGTCAGTCACTTTTTCTGTCAACCAATGGGGTTGGTGCGCATGCTGCGCCGAAAGTAACTTTTCAGACACAAGACAGGTCAGGTCAACAGCACAGAAGATAAGACAACACAAAAGCAAACGGCTAGATTAAACAGAAGAAAACTCAAAGGGTTTAGCGCGAGAAGGCTCGAGCGCACGCGCGAGGGCGAAGGCTGAAAGAACAAACCTTAGCGCGCCGCGGGAAGAACTATTATCCTTAGCGCGCCGCGGGAAGAATTACCATTCTTAGCGCGCCGCGGGAAGAACTATTATCCTTAGCGCGCCGCGGGAAGAATTACCATTCTTAGCGCGTCGCGGGAAGAACTACCGTTCTTAGCGCGCTGCGAGAACAGTTCGCCTCGCGTATCGCAGGAACAACTGGTCTTCACGCAGGCTTCCTTGTAAGGAGTCTGGCGCGTGGAGCTGCGCAGACAACCTTAGGCGGGAAGAAACAAAGGACACAAAGATAAGAGAAGGGGTTCAAGGCTTAAGGGCGGGACGGCGACAAGAGAGAGAAGGCGG
This sequence comes from Bidens hawaiensis, assembly GCF_021521415.1. NCBI lineage: Eukaryota > Viridiplantae > Streptophyta > Magnoliopsida > Asterales > Asteraceae > Bidens > Bidens hawaiensis. The sequence goes on from NW_027496671.1 coordinate 116,283, forward strand.
AGAGAAGAAGAGGGACGGGACGGAGGAAAGGAAGAGAGAGAAAGAGGCGGGAAGGAAAATATATTATTATTATTAAAAGTAAAATATAAGTATAAATAAATATTAAATCATAAAAGAAAGAGATCGGATCGGAGAAACGGCTACCTGGGTCGGGTCGGATCGGGTCAGATGTCACAGTCTCCCCTACTTTAAGAAATTTCGTCCCGAAATTTATCTCGAAGTAGGTTGCGCAGAGAACAGGTGCGGGTACTTGATCTTCATTTGATCTTCCCTTTCCCATGTAAACTCGGCTCCGCGCTTGGACTCCCAGCGAACTTTCACGATAGGGATACGACTGCGCTTGGTTTGCTTTACCTCGCGATCCATAATCTCAACAGGCTTCTCAACGAAATGCATAGATTCATCAACTTGAACTTCATCAAGTGGAATGTGAAGGTTCTCGTCGGCTAAACACTTCTTGAGATTGGATACATGGAACGTTGGATGCACATTACTGAGCGCGAGCGGCAGGTCAAGTCTGTAGGCAACTTTCCCTACACGCGCGAGAATCTTAAATGGTCCAACATATCGAGGAGCAAGCTTACATTTCTTCCCAAAGCGGACAACACCTTTCCAAGGCGATACTTTGAGGAGAACAAGATCACCAACTTGAAATTCGAGAGGCTTTCGCCTGCGATCTGCGTAACTCTTCTGTCGGCTTCTGGCAGTCAGCAGATGATCACGGATCTTGGCGATTTTATCGGTTGTCTCTTGAACAAGTTCGGGTCCTGTGATTTGAGTTTCACCCACTTCGCTCCAACAAATCGGGGAGCGGCACTTACGACCGTAAAGTGCTTCAAATGGGGCCATACCAATACTGGAATGATAGCTGTTATTATAAGAGAACTCGATCAAAGGCAGGTGTGAATCCCAATTACCTCCAAAATCAAGAACACAAGATCGGAGCATATCCTCAAGAGTTTGAATAGTTCGCTCAGACTGACCGTCAGTCTGAGGGTGATATGCCGTACTCATGTCCAAGCGAGTTCCTAACGCAGATTGGAGAGATTTCCAAAAGCGAGATACAAAACGGCCATCGCGATCGGATATGATGCTCAAAGGAGTACCATGACGGCAGACAATTTCCTTGACATAAAGCTGCGCGAGTTGCTCAACACGGTAGTTTTCACGAATGGGCAGAAAGTGAGCAGACTTAGTCAAACGATCCACTATTACCCAAATGCTATCATGTTTGCTTGCTGTCAAAGGTAACTTGGTAATAAAGTCCATCGCTATACCTTCCCATTTCCACGTAGGAATTTCTGGTTGTTCGAGCAAACCAGATGGGCGTTGGTGTTCAGCTTTTACTTTAGAACAAGTCAGGCATCTAGCTACGAACACAGCAATATCCTTCTTCATACCGGGCCACCAATAAGTAATGCGCAAATCCTTGTACATTTTATCGGCGCCGGGATGAATAGAATACCGAGATTTATGCGCTTCACTCAGGATATCAGCGCGAAGATTCTCATCAAAGGGGATCCAGATGCGATTGAGATAGCAGAGAATCCCACTCAGATTAGGGACAAAGTGCGCTTCCGCGCCACACGCTAACTCGGCGCGAAGGTTACCATTACTGATGGATGCGCGCTGCGCGTCACGAATGCGCGATTCAAGATTGCTTTGGATCAGCGCGAAGTGAAGCTGCGTGTGCGGCAAGATACAGTTAAGCTGGCAGGGTTTTCGGCTGAGCGCATCGGCTACCACATTAGCCTTACCAGGATGATACCGGATCTCACAATCGTAATCGCTGATGAGTTCGTTCCATCGGCGTTGCCTCATGTTGAGTTCCTTTTGATCAAAGATATGCTGAAGGCTTTTATGGTCAGTGTAGAGGATACACTTAGTACCATAAAGGTAGTGTCTCCAGATCTTCAAGGCAAAAACAACTGCACCAAGTTCGAGGTCGTGAGTTGTATAATTCTTTTCATGAACCTTGAGTTGCCTTGATGCGTAAGCGATAACCTTGCCTCGTTGCATAAGAACACAACCGAGACCTTGGTTGGATGCATCGCAATACACGACAAAATCTTCATTACCCTCAGGTAGTGCAAGGACAGGAGCTTCACACAACAAACGCTTGAGCGTCAGAAAGGCTTCTTCTTGCTTCGAGCCCCAAATATACGGTTTACCTTTGTGCGTTAGAGCTGTTAAAGGCAAAGCGATCTTCGAGAAGTTCGAAATGAAGCGCCGGTAATAACCAGCTAAGCCCAGAAAGGAACGGATCTCGGTAGGAGAAGATGGCGTCAACCAGTTCTTGATTGCTTCAATCTTGGATGGGTCGACATGAATACCCATCTTGTTTACAACATGACCAAGAAACTGTACTTCATCAGACCAGAATTCACACTTGGAAAGCTTAGCAAAGAGCTGCTCGGCTCTAAGCTTTTGCAATACCAATCGGAGATGTTGCTCATGCTCGGCCTTGGTCTTAGAATAAATCAGAACGTCATCGATAAACACAATCACGAATTTATCCAAGAAAGGCCTACACACCCGATTCATTAGATCCATGAAAACGGTGGGTGCGTTGGTTAAACCGAAGGACATGACCAAGAATTCAAAATGGACATAACGAGTTCGAAAGGCAGTCTTCGGAACATCTTCATCGCGGATGCGCAACTGGTGATAGCCAGAGCGGAGATCAATCTTGGAGAAACAAGAGGCACCTTGGAGTTGATCAAAGAGGTCGTCAATACGCGGTAAGGGATACCGGTTCTTAATGGTGAGTTTGTTCAACTCGCGGTAATCAATACACATGCGAAACGAACCATCTTTCTTTTTAACGAACAACACCGGAGCACCCCAGGGCGAAGAGCTAGGGCGAATGAATCCTTTAGCAGTCAACTCTTGAAGTTGGCTTGCTAATTCTTGCATCTCAGCGGGTGCAAGACGATAAGGAGATTTAGCTACGGGGGAAGCACCAGGGACAAGATCAATACGGAACTCGACTTCACGAGCGGGAGGAATACCAGGAAGATCATCAGGAAAAACTTCAGGGAATTCACGCACAACAGGGATATCGCGAAGCTTCTTCTTTCCTTCATCGGGTTTAACCACATGGGCTAAAAATGCAATACACTTCTTCCGCATGAGTCTTTGGGCTTCGGCGCAAGACATAAGTTTAAGACCACTGGAGGGTTTCTCGCCGTAGATATGAAGATCACCATTTTCTCGAGGTATGCGAATCATCTTCTTGGCGCAAATAACTTCGGCGCGATTCTTTGAGAGCCAGTCCATACCAATAATAACATCAAAACTTCCAAGAGGCATGGGGATGAGGTCGATCAGGAAATCGTTTTCGTTAAGGTTAAGCGTGCAATCTTTAATCACTGAGTTAATTAAAACAGTTTCACCGTTAGCCAATTCAACTGAAAAATCTTCTTTTAAGTAATCGCGCGGTCGCGCAAGCTTCTGCTCGAAGGCGCGAGAGATAAAACTTCGATCGGCGCCAGTATCAAAAAGTACAGAAGCATAAAATCCGTTAAGCAAAAATGTACCATTAACTACGTCATTATTCGCTTGCGCTTGGTGCGCGGTTATGTTAAAAGCTCGGCCACGCGTCACTTGGTTCGAAATCTGGTTCACCGGATTCGCTTGCGTAATCTGAACTTGTAGTCTCGGGCACGCGTTCCGGAAATGACTGGGATCACCGCAGTTAAAGCACGATCTGGGTCGTGGGTTTTGGTAGGTTGGTTGTGGGTTCTGCGGGTAGACTGGTGGTATTGGCGCAATTGGATTGGCGGGAGGGACTCTACAGTATTCGGCTGAGTGGCCAACGCGGTCACATCGGTTACATTGTCGACACGGGGTTTGAGTTGGGTGGTGAAGTCTACAGGTTGGGCAAAATGGTTGGTTTCCTGTGTAAGGTTTCTTAGTTGGCGGGGCAGGGAGTGCGGGATTGGTTAGGGCATAGTTGTGGACTATAGGGGGAGTTGGGTAGGCTGACAGTGGGTTAGGCGCGTAAACTGGAGGTTGGTAGGTGGGTTGCTGGACAATGGGCAGGTTGGTAAGCGCATAGGCTTTGCGCCTGCGCTTGAGGTTGTTACGGTTTGAGGGTTCTGGTTTGGTTTCTGTTGGTTCAGGGACAGTCTTGGTGGGTTTGGTCTTCTCAGATCCCCGCAGGAACAGGGTTCCTGCTCTGACATGGTTGTCGCTGAGCACAGCGGCCAACTCGATGGCGTCAGAGAGGGTTGCTGGGTTTCTGGCCCATACAGAATCTTGAATTTCCATGGGGAGACCCCCAAGGAATTTCTCTATGGCTCGGCGGGAAGGGGTAACAAGGTGAGGGACAAGCAGGCTTAGTTCATGGAAACGCGTCGCGTACTCGCGCGCTTCGCCACTGTACTGCTTAAGATTCCAAAATTCTTCCTCCAGGCGCTTAACTTCGTTGGGAGGGCAGAATTCTCGCGTAAGAATTTCCTTGAATTCCTCCCAGAGCATGCTGGAAGCAGCTTCTGCGCCACGCGCATGAGCTACTCCATTCCACCATGTAAGCGCTCTAGATTCCAGGACACTGGAAGCATACAGGGTTCGTCTGTCTGAGGGGCATTGGGTGTGGAGGAAAGTGTTTTCAATCTTCTCGAGCCATTGGAGCATCACGGTGGCTCCTCCAAGACCTGTGAACTTTGGAGGGTTACCCGCGTTAAAGGACTTAATGTTATAACTGGAGGTGTTGGTACTGTTTTGGCTCAAAGCTTGGGCTATTGCGGTGGCCATTTCCTGGGAACGTTGCAGCGAACGTCTGCGCGCGGCTTCTTTCTTCTTGAGATGGCGACGAGATAGCGGAGGCATTCTATAAAAATTTTAATTTTAGTTAATATCTTGGTTTTATCGCAAAGTATAACCTCGAAAAGCTTGGTTTCACGGAGTCAGTTACTGTCAAAAGTTAAAGTAAAATAAATGAACCTAAATGCAGACTTAATAAAGGTAACAAATTCGAATCGAGAATCGACAATTCATGTATCACCATGACTTTCCGAATTCCCAATTTAAAATATACGAGCAAACGTGTATTGGAGATTGACGATTCATGTATCACCATGACTTTTCAATCCTCAATATAAAATATACAAGAAAATGAGTATTGGAGGTTGACAATTCATGTATCACCATGACTTTTCAAGTCTCCAACCTCAGAACATAATCGTAAATGGAAATTGAAAATCAACTATTCATGTATCACCATGACTTTTCGGATTTTCAAATCCCAACAAACGAATATGCAAGAAAAATCAATAAAAATCGAAATTCAGCAAAAATCGAAATATCGCGAAATAAATCATAAAATCATATACTGCGCAAGCGCGAGCATATTTATAAACAACGAGTAATTAACAATAAGCGCGCAAACATGAGATTTCTCTCATGCGCGAGAAGGGACTCTTAGGTATTCTAGGCCGTTACGTCTAACCACCTATCCTAAAGTCAACGAGCTCTGATACCAATCTGTAACACCCCGACCAAAGGCGGATTATACATCGGGGCGCCACATATTGTTTCATTACTCGTGACACTATTGGGTGTCAATATTTAATAAATACATTCATTCGCGCACGCGCAAAGTAGACATAATATAACATAAATCATCATAAATCAATATATTATAAATCATAATAATCGAACAGCAATAACTTGTCTTGATACATTTTAATCTAGGTCCAAAATAAAGAAAACTTCCTACGTGTCCACAAGCTCCAAAACAGCTACTGCAAACCTGAACATGTGTTAAAATAAAACGTCAAACACTTGCGTGTTGGTGAGAAATCAAGTTTAATAGATAATAGATAACAATAAATCTGCGCGCAACACGTGTATGTCTGGTGTTTAACAAGGGTGCAATCAGATTGTGATCAAGCCTAAATAGATCATAGCTCATAGTTCAATCCGTGCTCCCAATTGAGCACAAAAACAAGAAAACATCTGTGCAAGTGTAAACAAAGAAAACCGTAAACGATAGGTCTCCCGTGTTCATCTAATGGATCCATGAAAACTTCGGAATAGGCCGAACAAAGCGGTTAATGATACACGCATACAAATAAACAGCCAAGTAAACGTCCTCAACACATGGGATACTGCGCGACTAAAGTTCATAAACAAGTTTAAGACTCTAAGTTTGTATGAACACATGAACATCCCAAAACATTAAAAGCAAAAAGGGATTAGGTACGAGATTACTCACTTGATAAACGATGCGGTGTAAGATAAAGCAAGAACCAACTTTAAGCAAGCACAAGTTAACCTATAATTAAAGATTATTGTTTTAACGATTGGTTTTAAGTCTTGAATATAAGTTAGCATAAATAATAAGTAAATTATTATATATAATATATATTACCGGAAAAGCAGGGCAGAACAGGGAGGAAGACGGAGGCAGAGAGGGAGGCGGCAGAGAGAGCAAGGAGCAAGAGAGAATAGGAGAAATTAAGTGTTTGTGTGTGATGTGTTAGGAAAAATAATATTATTATTTATAGAGAAACCCTAGGGAACACAATCCCTAGAAAAGGGGAAAAGATCTCCAAAAAGTAAAAGATTCCAAAAGCAAAAGATATCAAAAGATATGGCAGCTGCAGGGGGCAAGATAAAGCTGACAGGTAACAGTAACAGGCATGGGCGGGTCAGATAAAGGTACTGGTCAAGCATGGAAAAAGCAGATCTCAAAAGATTATGTCAGTCACTTTTTCTGTCAACCAATGGGGTTGGTGCACATGCTGCGCCGAAAGTAACTTTTCAGACACAAGACAGGTCAGGTCAACAGCACAGAAGATAAGACAACACAAAAGCAAACGGCTAGATTAAACAGAAGAAAACTCAAAGGGTTTAGCGCGAGAAGGCTCGAGCGCACGCGCGAGGGCGAAGGCTGAAAGAACAAACCTTAGCGCGCCGCGGGAAGAACTATTATCCTTAGCGCGCCGCGGGAAGAATTACCATTCTTAGCGCGCCGCGGGAAGAACTATTATCCTTAGCGCGCCGCGGGAAGAATTACCATTCTTAGCGCGTCGCGGGAAGAACTACCGTTCTTAGCGCGCTGCGAGAACAGTTCGCCTCGCGTATCGCAGGAACAACTGGTCTTCACGCAGGCTTCCTTGTAAGGAGTCTGGCGCGTGGAGCTGCGCAGACAACCTTAGGCGGGAAGAAACAAAGGACACAAAGATAAGAGAAGGGGTTCAAGGCTTAAGGGCGGGACGGCGACAAGAGAGAGAAGGCGGAGAGAAGAAGAGGGACGGGACGGAGGAAAGGAAGAGAGAGAAAGAGGCGGGAAGGAAAATATATTATTATTATTAAAAGTAAAATATAAGTATAAATAAATATTAAATCATAAAAGAAAGAGATCGGATCGGAGAAACGGGTACCTGGGTCGGGTCGGATCGGGTCAGATGTCACATTTTTGCTTGAACGCCCTAGAAAATAATGTGCATTTTTAGTTTCAAGAGTAGAGAGCATATTTGTGTGTTGTGGTTCCACAACATCCACCATATGTTTCAACATTTGGGTGGCAAAATGGTAAAAAGAAAAAACAATTGGTAAAAGAACTGGTTCTCAACTACCAATTCACAGCTATGTTTTTGTTGGGCCCTCAAACCGGTTAAACTGGTTAGAAAACTGAGTTTTAACGGCTACAATCAGGTCACAATTCAGGGTTTTCTTTTTCAAACCGGTTTTACAATCTTGAATACTGACCTGATGGCAAATCGGCAGGCTTGGTCTTGAACCAAACTGGTTTGGGCAAAACCAGTTATAGGTGCGAGTGGGTCTGGTTGGAAACCGGTTCTATTGTCCTAAACCGACATTTTTTACATGTTTGTTAGAAAGTGAACATTAGGAGCATCGTACAATGTGCTGTACCTTAATCTTATAATAAAAGTAATTGGTATGAGTTTAATGTTGTAACTTGTAAGAATGCATTCGTCTTACACGTAAATAGTATCATCTAAAGAAGGTCCGTCCATTGATAAAGAAAGATTTGGTTAATATAGCTTAATTCAAATTAACCATACGCAAAAACAGATTAACCGAAAATCAACATGCTAGCATTCCCCAATAACCAAGATGTCGGTTTCGGTTTGGTTCAGCTCAAAACAGAAACAATTACATGCACACCCTCATATCACTTTTCTTTTTTCCTATCTTAGCCCTTTTTCATCAAGTCAACCACCAGATCCGTTAAAATGAATACATACAAACACACATGGACTCGTCTATGCATGAACCCATGATGCAACCGCCGTGGTTGTATCAATGGGCCATTGTGAATCTCTACGGGCATTGAGTGCAAATGCTCTTCTTAGCCGTCCTTGTCTGTTTTTAAGAATGCAATTATTTATTTATTTATTTATTACTAGTTTGAGACCCGTGTATTACACGGGGAATTAATAAAAATTAAAATATTTAAACATTAAACAAAATACAATCAATAACACATAACACAATTATCATATATTATTAATACAATTACAACTTACATTAAAATTACAGGAATTACAAAACAAACATTACACAACTATTTTACAAATAAAAAAAAAATTCCTTGTGCACTACATATGTGGTTGTATTTGTCAGATTACCTTGTTTATCAAGAATCATAATCTTTAGCCCACACCTGCTTGTAACTCTTGAGAAGGCGACATATAACTGTCCATGTGAGAACACGGGTTCTTTCAAGTGCAAGCCAACCCTAGATAATGATTGACCTTAGCTTTTGTTTATAGTCATCGCAAAACATACTGCAAGGGGAAACCGTTATCCTTGAAACTTATATACTATTTTGTTGTCTATTGGAGTCAGTGGTGATCTATGGATCAAAACTCTATGTCCAATGTTAGTTCCAGAAATAATTTTTGCTTCAACTACACGAGTACCTAAAGATATAATTTATAGTCGAGTACTGTTACATAAGGCTTCTTTCTGGTTAAGATTTCTAAGGAGCATAATAGGAACACCGGTTTGAACCCGATATTACAAAAACCGGTTTGTAATTATAAGCCACCGGGTTAGGACCAGTTTGGAGTTTTTTTTAGCTAAAACCGGTTTGAACCTGATATTTTGGAACCAGTTAGACAAAAACAGGTTTCATCCGGTTTAAAACCCGTTTGTAGCTCAAAACTAATTTATAGCTCACATATCATATCCATTTATAGCTCATTGGAGCTAAATCTTGTGCACCTAAACCGGTTACGAACACAGTCGATTTGCTGCAACATTTAGTTTCAAGTCAAAACTCAAAATACAGACATATTTATACGGAGTACAACTATTTTACCAGTATGTACAACTTACCAGTTTTTCCTTGATAGCATCACAAGTGACATCATCGCCAACACCAACTCCATTAGTATCAACGTGAAAGCAAGACGGAAAGACTGCAACAACAAAAAATAATAACTTCAAGATCTAACAAAGACAATGGAAGGCTAATTTGCTAAAAGATCTAGCAACACATTCAGTCCCTCATACCAACCAATACTATAGGCATTGCCAACGAAGAGTTCCTAGATGGGTGGAGACTACCCATCCTAGAATTAGCTTAAATGTGGAGTTCTCATGCCACTTGCAATTAACACACCCAAAACAAATTGACAGTATTTAGGATTGAGTTTTCCTTATAAACACAGTGGTGTATAATTTGCTTAGGTGTTAGTGTATTACAAACACTGATTTCAAGGAACCTCATTCTCAACTCAACATTGTAATGAGTCACTAACTCACTATAATACAAATGAATGATACTAACAAACACGTTTTTAGTGCTAATACAAGCTTAATGTCCTTAAAACAGTCCATCAAGCAATCCATTCTCCTTTGATTCCCCTGCATGTCAACTTATTACACTTTTCAGGTGCTATTTTAAACATATATAACTAATGCTCAAACATACAAACACAATGCATGCCACACAAATTATAGACCTAGCCATCACATAAAAAATGCACCTCCCCATCAGTACATCCCAATGCACTTCAAGCACTGCTCGTTATAAGCTCGTAAACTAAACCTAAAAACTATTCACGGTAAACAGAAGCCTAGCTGAAAATAGATACCCCTAAATACAGTCTAATAACCAATTTAATCAACTATACCATGCCTAAACTCAAATAATTAAATCACGACACAAAAGCATTAACAATTGTTCTATTTATACGTACATTATAAATGCTTGATAGCATTACAAGTGACATTTTATGAGTAGGAAAATTTAACTTACCAGTTTTTCCTTGATAGCATTACAAGTGACATCATCGTGAACACCAACCCCATTAGTATCAACGCGAAAGCAAGACGGAAAGACTGCAACAACAAAAAAAATAGAGGGTCAGCACTCAACATAGACGAAAAACAATATAAAAACAGTAGGTTAATCAATTTAAATGTAGGCGACGGCGGAGGCGATGACGGAGGCGACGACGGTGGCGAGATTTTAAGAGAGATTGATAATGGGTTAAAATAGACGAAGGTGGAAGAGAGGAACAGAGGAACGGCGATGGCAATGGCGTAGGTGGCTACGGAAGAGAGGCGGCGACAGCGGTGGCGACGGCGATGGCCAGATTTTAAGAGAGATTGATAATGGATTAAAATAGACGAAGGTGGAAGAGAGGAACGGCGATGGCGATGGCGTAGGTGGCTACAGAAGAGAGGAACTGAAATTAGGGTTTGATGAAAAGAAAGAAAGAATTAAAAAGAATAGATTCGGTTAGTATTATTGGGGCGGGTTGAACCGAATGAGATACCAGTTTTTGAAAATGGGTTAAAATTTGTGAGAGTTGCTAATAGATTCGGTTAGTATTTATTTATTATTTATTAGAATAGTAAGATTCGTTTTTGTATTCTTGTTCAAAGCTGTGGTTGTGAAGATGTGGACCGACAACCACCAATAGTTGGGATATATAGATTACCAAACTTTGAAGTCCATTTATCGTACGTGGCGTCATCTCAATTGAAGGATCGTCATTAATATTCTTTTGTTCAAACTTCTGACTATGTGGATATGATTCTTACACATGTTTATTAAATTTGTAAATTAAATTATTTTGGTAAGAATTTGTATGCTATCTGATAAATGTAGCGATTCAACGCCTACGTTGAATTTGAATGGCTTATAAGACCTTTGTTTTTCCTTCGGTTTGGAACGACTAACAAATAAAGCCCAAGACGACTTCATACATCTGCGATCGCAGACAGTGCTAGGTAGCTGAAGCCTATGATCATCTCCTATCCTGGAAAAAAACTTGTTACTCGAAAGTTCACTACACTAAAACCTTCACTTTCCCTCCGATATGAGTTAAGTTAAAGTTCAATGTCTCATAAGACCTCCTTTACCATGTATTGCTAATTTTTTATTTTTTTTAATAAAAATAGTGTAATTTTTGTGGTTCATAAGACTTTTTTTTTATTCGAAGTATATTTCTTCCTTTTTTTTACCTTTCTATTTTTATATATATAATTTCATGTTTTTAACAATTACAAAACTTAAAATATAAAAATTGCATACATAATCATCACCAAACAATTTTGAAATATCTAAAACATGTAAATTTCATGACATTATAAGTTTCAAAAAACAAGTTGATACTTGATACCAAAATAATATAATAAAACACATATCTGAAACGAAAATTTAATTTTTCACATGATAAAGGTACTAAAACGAAATATTACTGTAAGGTTCAAGAAAAAACAAATTTAATTTTTTTGGATACATGATTAGAATAAACGAGTACATGGTTTTGGATAATCGAGTCAGATATCACACAGAACCCGCAAAAAATAGAAATTATCGATATCATACCTAGTCTCATATTCAAATACCTGACCTTAGTGTTTTTATTTGAAAATTTTTGCATCCTCAATAAGAAATGTCTTTTTGACTATATACACACTCGTCTCCTGGCACATACTACCTCATAAGTGTATTTCAATTATAAATATGTTAGGGATGGCAGACAAACCCACATTTGACAACATGGGAATGAGTACGAGTTAGTTTAAAATTATTTTATGGGTATGGGGTGTATATGGTATTTAATGATATCTAACTTAATTATTCAAAACATACACACATTTATTCGAACTATACCCGGGGTATAGTTTTTTCTTTTCTTTAATCTTTCATTGTTTTTGTGTAATGGATATATCTATTAATCCAATGAATTTTTGGATTTTATCTTTCTAATTTCTTTTGTGTAGTAAAGTTACGGAAAAATAAAATAGTAAGAAATGTAATTGGAATCACAACGAGTAAGTTTAACAAAGCAATGAGTATACACAATACCCGTGTTAAACCTGATATCCAAAAGTATTGGACCGAGCATAGACATTATTTTACAATCGGATAGACTAAAGACTGCAATTACCTATACATGTCACAAGCTCAACTAGTTGTCATCCCTAATTTATGCACATCAAAGAATAGAAACAGCCAAGAGTATTCACATCACATTCTTCATATTAAACTCTACCCCAATAATTAAGGAAAATTATTAAGCTCTTCATCTAAATTGACACTAATCTCATTCTTAAAAATGATGATGAAATTTAAAGACTCACTTCTTAATACTCATATCTAGGGACTCCTTATCATTTCTTCTTATTTCTGTTGGTGTTATAGTAAATGAAAGAAAGAGAAAACAATGGAAAAATAAAATTAAATAATACTTATTTAATTTAATAAAAATCATGAGTTCAAATCTTGTAGAGTTTAATTCATACAGGGTATCTAAACCCTCAACCAAAAGGTTAGAGGTGCATGTTGCGGTCTATCTTAGAAAATCTATAAATTGCTCTTAAAAAGACATTTAATTAAATAGAAATGAGATATTATTATATATTTTAAATTAAAAGATCTGTCATACTCTCAACTTAACTGTTCATTAGAAAGCTCGCATATGATATTATTATATATTTCTTTTCGATCTATGTGCATATTTTCAGTGTATCTTCTGTTGTGTTGTTGGTAAACCTGGTTGTTCCGTCACGTGGAATGGTTTGACTTTATCATCCCCAATCGTTGCCGTGTAGCGATATGGAGGTTGCGGCAATGGATTATGTGACCTTCACATGAGGTCCTTGATGGAATGCTTTGACTTTAAACTTTACCTATAGTTTACCTTTGTTTACGTAAGGCGATGACGAGGACGATGTCGGACTCTTGGCAAGTGGCAACTGTGTTGCTCGGAAACAAGCCATGAATATGATCTGATCCTAAAAAAGCGTTCATAGACTGTGATGGTGAACAAAAAATGTTGCAATCATTGTTTTGGCGTGACACCATTGTGGCAGTTTGAAAATGTTAACATATCTAAGCCTCATATTCGGCTTGAAATAAATTCATTATTGTGCTGATTTGGTGTAGTATTGATTAACATAACACTTTTGAAAAGGAGGTCATTCTTGGTATTTTGTATTGTACATGCGGTTCGTTTTATCAGCAGATAATTCGCGAACGGTTCATATTGCTGGCATATTACCAGTGTTATTCAAGGTGCAAAATAGATTGTGTATCTTCGTTTGTAAATATAGATCGATGGACATGTAAATTGGTATTTATAAGTCTAAAGCACATCATGAGTAATTTTAACTGATTGCAATTTTAGAGTTCTTTCTTAACTGTTCTAATTTGCAGAATGGAACTGTAGGTTGATTTAGTTGGGAATCAAATTAGAAGATTGCAGCTGGGATATATGCAGGTAAGAGTCTTTTGTATTGTGTGGCAATCATCCCTTTTTTGAACAACTTTAGTAAAAACAAGTGCTTATACAAACATTAAAACAAAAATAACTTCTTGCAACTTTATGCAGGTACAACTTTTTTGGTTAAAAGTGTGCAGCATCCCAAGATGCGACTAAGGGGGTGTTTGTTTTTTCTTCAAACATCTTCAAGGGAGCTAATGTCTGCAGGCGCGCAGACATTACCCTTGAAGACTGTTTGTTTTTTTTCTTAAAACAGATCTGAAGTTATCTTCTTTCATCTTAAAAGAAAAGCAAGGAAATCTTGCTTAAAACATCTTCACAAAAAAACCCTACTCTTCTCCCTTTGCAGCCACCCTCTCATCCACTGCTCCTACCACCGTCCGCCAACACCACCACCCACCGTACGCCGCCACCACCACCCCCGTACCCCGCCGCCACCGTCCACCACCATCCACCGCCACCACCACCGTCCACCACCCACCATCCATCACCACCACCGTCCACCACCCACCATCCATCACCACCACCGTCCGCCACCACCACCACCATCCATCACCGCCACCACCACCATCCATCACCCACCACCACCACCATCCATCACCGCCACCACCACCGTCCACCACCCACCATCCATCACCACCACCGTCCACCACCCACCATCCATCACCACCACCGTCCGCCACCACCACCACCATCCATCACCACCACCGTCCACCACCCACCATCCATCACCACCACTATCCATTACCACCACCACCATCCATCACCGCCACCACCACCATCCATCACCCACCACCACCACCATCCATCACCACCACCGTCCACCACCAACCAAAACCATCCATCACCACCACCCATTGTCCACCACCACCATCCACCGCCACTACCCACCGTCCGCCGCCACTACCACCATCCACCACCACCACCTTCCACCACCCACCAAAACCAAATCGGCATGGCAAGCAAAGACTAAAAACTAGATGTAACTTGAATAAATGACTTCTATCTTGTGAGATAAGTTTGACAGTTATGCAGACAGTATCAGCTTATAAAAACAAACAGTCTTATATTTTCAGCTTGCAGATCTTCAGACCACATCTTCAGTTGCAGACATGAAAACAGATGAAATCAGCTTGCAGACAGTTTATGTCTGCAAAAACAAACAGCACCTAAAAGAACAAAGAAACAATTACCTTTTATAGAATGTTAAGAAACCATCTTTACATATGATGTAATATAAGTTCAAGATTGCTAAAAAAATTTGCCTTTCAATAACATATTAGTCATACTTAACTCATGTCGCAACACACGGGTCAGGACTACTAGAAAAATAGTCGACCTTTGTATTTACTCTACCCTCCACAACTTTGTGTAACACAAACCCGCGCAACGCACGGGTTATGAAACCTAGTTAAGATTTAAAATTAAATTTAATTTTTGGCTAACTTACCGGAAAGAGTGAGAGGTATGACTGTATGAGGTATTTTTCTTATTGGGAGGTGTCAAAATAGTCCCACAAAATGGCCCACAACAAAAGTAGCTAGGCCATAAGAGATTGGTAAGTTACAAAATATGAATATTAAACATAATCATATATACCTTTCAAAAAAAGTTAAAACACTATCATACATACATAAAGCTAGAACACAATCACTACCCATAAGTGGTCCAAAACAGAAAGGGGTGATTCAGAGATAGGTGAGGCCCTGAGGCAGATGCGTGAACTGAATTAGGTGTGTGATTGACATATAACATATTTTGGTGTATACACAAACATAGCATATTATAAGCAATTATGTTAATATGTTTTATACATGTTAAGACGTAAACTTTTGTAAACAACAGGCTGTTTGTTTGCTTTTGAACGGAGCCATTAAGAGGGAGATATCTGAATTGGTCAAAGCTTAGACCGTTTGGTTCTAGAAAGAAAAACATCTGAATGGGACAAAATTATGTATGAATTGGGCAGTTCCCGATTGATACAGAATGGAAAAGAGAATGAATGATATTCGAATCGATCAGATCTGGTTAAAATAAATAACCCCTAACTTTATTGAAAAATTAGAAGAGATTATTAGTTTTATATTAAATAGAAAAATGAAACACTTTAGTGTCCATTATAGCTTCTATCATGTTCTTGTGTTCATTGATTTTTGCATCTTGTGTTGACCTTCTACTCTTTGCAATTGATCTTCAATACTTATATTTGATATTAATACTTAGTTCTCTAAATTATACTTGATCTTTAACTACTAAAAATTGTATATGATCTTTAGTTCTTGTATTTGATCGCCTTTACAAAACATTTAATTACAAGCTTTAAAGATACAAGCATCAATATTAATTTGTTATCTTCCGCCACGATCCAATGACACATAATAAAACAGTGAATAACCGGAGGTGCAGTAGTTGAATGAATGGGGGCTTCCTCTCTCTAATAGTATCCACCGGTAAACAAGCGGGCTCAAGTAGGTGTTGTCGGGTTTGCAACTTAGAAAACCAGACTTTTGATCTTTATTTTCATTTATGGAACATGCAGTATTCATGTATATTATAACATGAATCATCTTTATCATTTTAAAACATTTAATACAAATTATTGATTTTGTATATGAAAAAATTAAACCATCAAAACATGATAAACTCTCATGCCAGTGAACCAGTGGGCCCGAGAGGCCAACTTATCGTTTCTTAAAACCATAGTTGATGGTTTTGTTGAAAAGTTTCGTCAAATATAACGAGTTAGACCATGAAAACCTCTTTTATGATATGTGTTTCTTTTGAGTAGTTATCATTGTTATTGTTCTGGTTATAAAAATATTTTCCTTTCTCCAAACAATTAAGAAAGAATAGTAGTATTGTTCGGTGGTTGAACTTGAACGTATTAAAAAGAGACATGTTTTAACGTGTGATGCTATTGTAGTTGGTGGCGAACTCATTTTTGGAAAAAGATAAACGGATAGTATATATAAATATAAAATGATTAATATAATTGGTTTAACTTGTATTTTTAATTTACTAAAGAAATATTAAAATCATTTTGTTCATCCGTGTAGGCAACACGTTTTTCTTAAAGGAAAATATTTTTATAACCAAAACAATAATAATCACAACTATTTATAGATGCATGTAACTATAAAATATAAAAGAGAAAATCTTTAAAGCATTGTCATTTTATCTTAGAGATTTCATGACCATACTTTCGTTTCAAAAATCCTCAAACCAGTTACTTTAAAAACCGTCGGCTGCCCGTCCATTTTTATCTATCATCCGCCTGACTTGTAATCCAATAAAATCCTTTTACTTGTTAACAAGATTGGTCATCCGACCGTTTAGACTGACCACCCGACTGAACACTAAATAGTCGGATTCGATGGAAACAGAACTTTAAACAACGTACCTACAATTTAATAATAAGTTGTCGGTTCTGAGCAAAATCTATCGTTGACCCGACTTTTATGCGGACATGTGTTTATGAATGATTGCATAACCCGTTGAACGACAAATTTTAGAGGTGGCAATCTTGACCCAAACCATTTCAAATTGGTCAATTTGGGTTGTTTTAAAAAAT
This sequence comes from Bidens hawaiensis, assembly GCF_021521415.1. Classification (NCBI taxonomy): domain Eukaryota; kingdom Viridiplantae; phylum Streptophyta; class Magnoliopsida; order Asterales; family Asteraceae; genus Bidens; species Bidens hawaiensis. The sequence continues at coordinate 133,575 of NW_027496671.1, forward strand.
CATATGGGTTGGTTTGAGTCATAGATTTTAATAAGATATGTCAAAATGAGTCACTTGAAATTCCACCTTCTTATTTTTGGGTCAAAATGGGTCGACAAATTTAAAGAAATGGGTTGATGTGGGTTAGTGGCTTAAGGAAAAGTGGCAAGCTCGGGTTGAAACGGGTTTTGTATTGGAATGAGTTCGGTTTAGGTTTCGAACCGACACGGGTTTTCGCACTGGACGAGTTGGGTTACGGCTTCCTTTGTTTCTTTTTGGTCAGTTTCAGAGCACTGGACATGTTGGGTTTAGGTTTCTTTTGTTTGTTTTTGGTCGGTTTCGGATTCGTTTTCGGCCTTTTGTTTCGTTGTGGTCGGTTTTTTTAGTTTCATTTCTGTTCGGTTTCAGTTTTTTAGTTTCATTTTTTATTATTTTTTCGGTTTCGATCAATTTGGTTCCCTTTTGGTGTATGTTCCGTTTTCGTCGACTTTCGATTTCAGTTCTCCGGGGTTTTTTTTTTGACGAACGAGGGCAAATGCGAAAACGTTTTAGCTTTTTTAAATTTTTCGTTTTTGATTTATATTTTAAGTTATGATTTTTTTATTACTTTTTTTGATTTTTTTTCGGAGGGGTTTTTAAAAAATTCAAAAAAAGTAATAAAAAAATCATAACTCAAAATATAAATCAAAAACGAAAAATGTAAAAAAATTAAAACGTTTTCGCATTTGCCCTCGTTCTTCAAAAACAAAAAAACGACTCGAAACCCGTTTTGACCTTGACCCGTTCCAACCCGGACCAAAACAACCCTTTTTTAGTTGATCCATTCAGACCCTAACCCGTTACGACCCATGACCTGTTTCGACCCAACCCAACCTATTTTCCACCCCTAACAAATTTTAATCAAACGGTTCGACTGGTTTTAGATAACTATTTTGAGTATTTTCATAAAGAAAAATGGTCATTTTCATCCAATTCCCAATATAAAAATAATGTAACGTTTTATATATAAAATATATTCAAATTTCATACGTTGGCTATTTTTCTATTATTATATATGTACATATAAGTTTTAGTTTCCACAATTCAAATATTAACAGCCAAATCAAACAAGAACAAGTCTTCCGCTCAACACCTTGCCATCTCCGTCGTCACTTTCCGGCGACGTGAGCACCATAAAATGAAGCAACAAAACAAAACATTCAGGCGAACTGCCGTGGTGCTCTTCATCGGATTATTAGCATGGGCGTACCAGGCCACAACCCCGCCACCCCCACAACTCTGCGGTACCCCCGGCGGTCCACCGGTCACCGGACCACGTGTCACCCTCAGAGACGGTAGACATCTAGCTTATAGTGAATACGGTGTTGCCAGCCAATTATAAGATCGTCTTTGTTCATGGGTTCGGGTCTTGCCCACATGACGCATCGCTTTTCCATAGGGTAATTTTCAGACTTTCTAAAATGAAAAACGATTAGATTGTCTGTCGGGTCGGGTCGGGTCACATGTTGAAAAAATGCAACCATATTTTCGGTACAACAATTCTACTTTTGAGAAATCATTCTATTACGGATTTTAAAAATAATGCATTTTATATTCATATTACCGAAAGGTTTTATAAAACCCTGGTATTCGGTTCGTTATGAACCTTTCCTAAACCTAATCCATACACACCCCTAACAAATTTTGCTAGAATCATCGATTGAGTTTTTAGTTTAAAAAAGTTGATTTTTAATAATAATAAATAAAAATATACGTGGCGCTAAAACTTTTTTTATTAGTTTTTTTATTGTTAAAAATTGTCCTTTGGTGTTTGGAGTTAATTTTATAAAATGGTTGAAAGTTAGGAGTAAAATTAAATAGTGTATGATGCGACGTTTTGACAAAATGATAATAAATAAAATGATTTGTGAATTTATGAACAATTTGTAGGAACTGTTCGAAGAACTAAAGATCTACATGGTAACGTTTGATCGGCCGGGTTATGGAGAGAGTGATCCAGATCCGAAACGAACGATTCGGAGCTTCGCTTTGGATATCGAAAATCTTGCTGATGAAGGGGTCAAAGTTTTATGTAATTGGATACTCCATGGGTCAACAAGGAGCTTGGGGCAGTTAAAGTACATTCCTCATAGGTAATGTTTTAAATTTTAATTGTACCGTACAAGTCAGCACAACATGTTACTTTCTGTCACCTATAAGTTTAAGGTTTGTAGTGGCCCACATATGATAAGATTATTTCTTCACGCGAATGTTTGAAGATCATGGCAAAGATTCCCAATAATAACACGTCATGCATTGATGAGTTGTATGACAGATGATTAAATTTTGGATTTTTATATGTTTATATTATCATATGGATAAAACATGTTGATAAGATTAATTAAAGGCGCGGGTTTGGATTGACATGTTAATCCATTTAATTAAAACAGGCCGGTTCCCATACTCCGATTAACTTGTTAGTAACTTGATTTTGAACTATCAACCTGTTTTGACACATTCAAATAAATGGGCTAAAAAGACATGTTTGAATTATACAATTTTAAGTGTGTGAGTTTATGTTTTTTACATGAATTACGAGTCTTGTTTGTATTTAACAAAAATATTTATCAACTTGTTGAGTTTTTTTCTCTTTTTCTCATTATTATTATTATCTTTATAAGTTATTGTTTGGTAAACCAAACAAAACCGATATCTTTGATCTTTCTAGACATCTTATACTTTTTCTAGTTTTTTATTCTTGTTTTTCTTTAAAAGGAAGAAGTTGAAAGTCAAATTATGCCGGTCTAATCTGTCAACTTATATTAAAATTTAACAGTTAACTTTTATGTAATTGCAGTATCATATAAGTATTTATAAAATGAAAAATAAAAATAATAAAAAAGTGTTTGTAACAGGTTAGCAGGAGTGGCATTGGTGTCTCCCGTTGTGAACTATTGGTGGTCTAGTTTTCCAAGAAACTTAACAATGGCGGCCTACAAGTTACAACCTGTTCAAGATCAATGGGCAGTTGTTGTGTCACACTACGTGCCATGGTTAGTCTGCTGGTGGAACACTCAAAAATGGTTCATGGGCTCTACTGTTATAGCAGGAAGGCCTAATTTATCGGTTTCAGACTGGAAGATTATTGTGAAACGTCAAAGCGAAGGGTCTCCAACATCGCAGCCGAACCTAAAGGTAAAACTAAAGGGAATATCACGAAAATTTCTTTTAATGGCTATTTAACTAAAAAAATATCAATCTATTTTCAAATTATTTGGTAACAAAAAGCCACAAAAGTATGACTTTTAAGTTGTGTATATTAGACGAGTCTGGTCAAACATATATTTAACTAAAATAATGGGTCAAAGTAGTCATTTTTTGACTATTTAATTTTTCCAATTGCTCTATTTTCAAATTATTTGGTAACAAAAATCCACAAAAGTAGGAGTTTTAAATTATTTATTATGGCCTACCAATTCCACTCATCTACTGTAATACTATGAAAGAAAAATAAACTTAGCTAATGTTTTTATTTTCAAAACAATAATTTTTTGTATGTAAAAAAAAAATAATAGTAACAGACAAGAAAAATGTTTGCAAATCTATCTAACATGCTCATCTTTCGACCTCTAACTCGAGCTAATACTTGTAAACAGGATTACGTGAGGCAACAAGGACTAATGGAGTCGATTTTTAGGGACATGATAGTCGGGTTTGGTAAATGGGAGTTCGACCCAATGGAGATAGAAAACCCGTTCCCAAATAACGAGGGTTGTGTGCATTTATGGCACGGGGATGAAGACGGGCTCGTGCCTGTGAGTTTGGAAAGGTACATAGCAAAAAAGCTACCATGGATTCACTACCATGAGCTACCGGGTGTCGGTCATTTGCTCCCAAATTATAATGGTAACAAAGAAGCCATTTTAAAGTCGCTTCTTATCGGTGAATATTAATAGTTTTAGTTTTTATGGCATATTATAAATGCAGCTTCATAAATCTTTTTCTTTTTGGAAATTATATTATGTTTTTTTTTTGAAATTATATTGTGTAGTAATATAACTTATTAGTCATATTTTACGTTACTAAAACTTACTCGTTTTCAACCTTTTCTTTTTGCCCTGCCCATCAACCCATATATTTTCACGTGTTCAAGTTTAGTATAAACAGGCACAGATTAGTTTCGAGTTGAACCCACAAGCATGGGTCGTTTTGGATTGGCCCGTTTATTTTATATATCTGAAGAAAACAGTTTACTTTCATAAATTAACTTGATCAGGTACTGTATGCCAAAATTAAACAGAAAAGAGAAACTGAGTCATCAACTTCATAGTAAAAACTTAAATATTTCATATATCACTTTCAGTTTTTGTTATAAATTTGTAATTTTAGAACATTAATATGCAAAAGATAAAACTAAACTTATAGTTTAAATGAATCGAGTTCACGTCAATCCATAAATACTCGTGCCATGTTCGGTTAATGTATTCAATACGACTCATTTAACACCCCTACTTGCGTTTTCATAAACTCGATATGCATGAAATGAAGATCTATCTTGATACATGCCACTACTAGTAAAAAAAACATTTAGAAGAATCAAATATATACATTTAACGCTTCTTACCAGTGTCGAATTTGCGACGTAGTTTCTCCATCCGCTCTAGTCTTCGCTTCTGCCGTAGCATTTGCACCCACGTTATATTATTTTTCAACTTTCCACCACTACTACTTGTACCACCACCTTGTTTTTTCCCACTGCTACTAGCACCACTAGTTCCCTTTGTTGCACTTTTAGACTTGCTTGATTTTGTAGAATCTTTAGATTGTTTTTTTAACAATCCACCCATCAGTGACTGCACCCCTGTTGGTTTTTTACCTGCGGATTTGTGGACCACCAACGCCTTGCTATCTGTTTTACTTACTGGTTTGTGGACCACCAACGCCTTGCTCTCGTTCTTGACCGAGTGTGAACCATGACCTCCGTCATTTACTAAAACCAGCGCCAGGTTCTCATTCTTCTTGACCGAGTGGTCACTATGACCTCCATCGTTCACTAGAACCAACGCCTTACTCTCGTCCTTGACCTCATGTGAACCATGAGCCGCGTGATCATTTACTACCACTAACGCCTTGCCATTGTGAACCGCATCCCTCTTGACCGCGTGTTCACCATGAGCAGCGTCCTTCTTGACAGCATGTTCACCATGAACTTTATCTTTCTTGACCGCGTGTTCACCATGAGCCTGGCTTATCACCAACCCCCTGCTTACGCTCTTCTTGGCTGTGTGTGAACCATGATGCTTGTCTTTCTTAGCCTCCAACGCCTTCTTGACCGCAGTGCTAGCCATCTTCCTGACCGCATGTTCAGCATGAGCCTCATACACCAATGCCTGTTTCCGAATTATCTTAGCCGCCTTTGCGCTAGTCTTGCTACCTTGACCAATGATCTTTGTAGTCTCTTTCCCAATTATCTTGGCCGCGTGTGCCCCGGTCTTACTGCCATGACCAATGATCTTTTTAGTCTCTTTGCCAATTATCTTGGCCGCCTTTGCGCCCGTCTTGCTGCCTTGACCAATGACCTCTTTCCCAATTATCTTGGCCGCGTGTGCGCCGGCCTTACTGCCTTGACCAATGATCTTTGTAGTCTCCTTCCCTATTATCATGGCCGCGTGTGCGCCAGTCTTACTGCCGTGACCAATGATTTTTTTAGTCTCCTTCCCACATACCTTAGCCGCGTGTGCGCCAGTCTTACTGCTATGACCAATGATCTTTTTAGTCTGCTTCCAGGCTTTCTTGTAATTGTCTTTGTGACTGCCCTCATCATCATCATCCTCATCACCATTATCATCATCATGATCATCCTCATCATCACCATGGTGGTGGTGATAATGATGGTGATGGTGGAAGATGACCGCTAACTTGTCTTTGAGTTTACCTAGCCGCCAACCTCGGTCCTTCTCTGGTTCTTTCTGATCCGTTTTACTTGAACTCGACCCTGAAGATTCGTTTGTGCTACTACCCGTGTAAGAACCCTGATCCTCGCTTGAAACCGTGTTCATATCAGATTCTTTTTCTTTACCCGACCCCGACCATGACCCTGACCGTGACCCAGAACCCGACCCTGAATACGACCCAGAACCTGACCTTGAGCCTGACCCTGACCCAGAACCTGACCTTGAGCCTGACCCTGACCGTGACCCGGAACCTGACCTTGAGCCTGACCCTGACCCTGAAAATGACCCTGAGCCTGAGCCTGAACCTGAGCCTGACCCGGGACCTGACTCGGACCCTGACCCAGACCCTGACCCTGAAAATTCATTTGAGCTACCACTCTCACTTCTCTCTGGTTCTTTCTGATTACCCCTTTCAGGATCCATCCTCCCTGACCCGGACACTGACCCTGAAAATTCGTTTGAGTCGCTACTCTCACTTTTCCTCTTTAGTTCTTTTTTATTATCCTTTTGGAGACCCTTAAAAGGAACCATCCTCCCTGACCCTGACCCTGAAGATTCATGTGATCTACTACTAACATAAGAAATCTGATCCCGACTTGGGACCGTGTTATTCTTGCTCTCATCTTTCCTCTTCATTTCTTTCGGATTACTATTTTTGTGACCTCGTTTAGGGATCATTTCAGTTGCATTTGAACTCGAAGATTCGTTTGAGCTACTGTTTCTGTAAGGACTCTGATCTCGACTTGAAACTGTGGTTAGCTTGTCTTTCGGATCACCCCTTTCGTGACCCTTTTTAGGAACCGTCCTCCTTGACATTGACCCGGAAGATTCAAATGAACCACCCTTGTTAGGACTCTGATACTGACTTAAAACCAAGCTCAACTCGGTCTCACTCTTTTCATGGGCCTCACTTCCGCTTGATTCCGAGTGCACCTCCCTATGATCAAGTAAAGATCCTTCACTGTCATTCAAACTATGATAACTTGGACTTGGACTTTGAACCTGAGTTGAATGGTTTGAGCTGGAAACTGGATTCACCGGAAGCCGAGTTGCAACAGAGGTTAATCTTTTAGGGTCAACCACCTCATGTTTCCCTCTATAATAATCCATTTGATCAGCAGTATACGCCTTACTAGGTTTTGTTTTTTGTTGTTCATTGAAAGGCTTACCATATCCAACAGACGGGTCACGCCATTCGGCAATCTCAGAACTACTCACTGCCTCCGTTTTAGTAATCTGTAACTGATCCAACTGTTGTCTGTTTCTCTGACTTGACACATTCCTATGTAGAAACCGATTCTTGTCAGCCGGTTTTTTCACATCTGGAATATTATCATACTGGTTTTGTCTCGGATTGAACATTTCATTTTTGTCTACAACAGGTTCTTCTACTTGTTTACCTGTTCGTTGACTACTAGGAAGCATTTTGTTGACCAGTGCCTCCGTTTTAGTCATCTGCAACTGATCCAACTGTTGCCTGCTTATCTGACTCGACGTATTCCTGCGTAAAACACTATTCTTGTCAACCAGCGTGTTCACAACCGAAGAGTTCCCGTCTTTATCAAAAAGATAATGAGCCTCATCTGGTGTATGATCATACTGCTTTTGTCTCGGATTGAATATTTCAGTTTTGTCTGCAACGGGTTCCTCTACTTGTTGACTTGTTATTTGACTACTAGGAAGCATTGTATTGGTCAGTGCCTCCGTTTTAGCCATCTGTAACTGACCCAACTGTTGCCTGTTCATCTGACTTGACAAATTCCTGTGTAAAAACTGATTCTTGTCGGTCGGTTTTTTGACAGTTGAAGAGTTCCCACCACTATGCAAAGGATAAAAAGCCTCGTCTGGAATATTATCATACTCGTTTTGTATCGGATTCAACATTTCAATTTTGTCTCCAACAGGTTCCACTATTTGTTGACTTGTTATTTGACTACTAGGAAGCATTGCGTTGACCAATGCCTCCGTTTCAGCCATCTGTTGCCTGTTAATCTGACTCGACATATTCCTGTGTAAAAAACGATTCTTGTCGGGCGCTTTTATCACATTTGAAGAATTCTCACCTTTATGAAAAAGATAATAAGCCTCGTCTGGTGTATCATCAAACTGGTTTGGTATCGGATTGAACGTTTCAGTTCTTTTTACAACAGGCTCATCTACTTGTTGACTTATTATTTGACTACTTGGAAGCATTGTGTTGACCAGTGACTGGTCACGCCATTGTTGACCCGTATCTCTAGGCTTCCAAATCGTTTGACTTGTGCTAGGATCAAATCTTTTGTCTTCACTTTTTAGAACATTGGCATGTTTGACTGCTACTTGCAAAGATGAAATACAAGATTCTAACCGTAGGATCTTAGTAGAAGCTTCTCTAGATATATGATCCTCTTGATCAGTTAAAATAGTAAAAAATGGACCATTAACGGTGCTAGGTTCATTTTCAACGTCCCATCTTCTTTTATGATTCTGATTCTGTAATCTGTTAATTGTAGTCAAAGAGTTGGTATCTCTAAAGCTGATCTCTTTGGTCAACTGTTTGACTTTTGGTTTTCGGCATACCCTGCACCGTTTCATTCTTAAACCGGGCTCACCTGCAACATCAACTTGACTCATTGGCTCGTTGAGAGTCCCCTCGCCAGTTAACAAGTCAACAGTCTGCAGGCTTGGTGCATTTCTCACAGAAAAAGATTTCAGACTTAGTATGTCTCTGGGTTGACCTTGTGGCGTTGACCACGAGCTATTCGTTGGTCTAAATTGAGTATCTAGAATCTGATAAAACCATGTTTCAATTCCAGTCAGAATATATTTAAACAAATGAAAAGAATCACCATATTAGCACTAACTTGAATTAACAAAATAACCTTTGCCTTTTCTTTACCAAACTAGCCATTCCGGTTAGCTAGTGCCTACGTGGCACAAGAATACAACATTTGCATATTCTTGCGCCAACGTGGCATTTTTTTGTCCTCATGTGTCATTTTTAAGTTTTTAAATATTATTAAAACAGTTAAGTTTTTAAACATTTTTGGAATCTAACTTTTAATAACTGTAAGTTCTAAACACTTTTAAATTAAGTTGTAATACGTTAAGCTTTAAAATGTTTTTTTTCAAGTTTATTTTAATAAGTTGTATCTTTTTAAAAATTAGGCGCAAGATTCACATAATCCTAAACTTACGTGGCACGGGACTGTTTTTTTCTTTATCATTTATGATTTCTTAACATACCATGACGCAAGATTCACACACATCATGTGCTGGCGTGGCGCGGGATTTGACTTTTTAAATGAACTTTTTGGCAAAAGGAAATTCGATGGCTATAATATTATTGGTCGATACGACTACAAAATTTCACATCAAGAAGCAAAAGTTATTGCATACCTTTACATGAGCATCAAAAGCTTTATTCGCCGCAGGATCCAGTAAACTTATCAGTAATCGTCTTGTGTTATTATCCAACTGCATCAAAACAAACAATAATGTGTTAATTACCATATAAAATAAGAAAGAAGTCGATAACAGAAAGGTAGTAACTAGTACACTAATATCCAATAATAATATTATTATTCTCAAAACTCAAATATTAAACAGACTTGCATTTTCCGAGCCTGCATCATCTAGATAGTGTTCATCCTTTACAAGAAGCCCATACAATCTCCTTAAAGCAAGTAAGTCCGACTGTAGATCCTCCGGATCCATGATATCTCACTAAAAACCTGCATAAAATAAACGAAAATCCAAAATCAAACGACTGTTCACACGCATTCGTTCAGAAATCATCAAATTACACGCAAACTGATCGTCCGCGTAAAGGGTTTAATTAAAAGCAACAAAAGATGAAACATTTGTTTAAACCCAATAAAAAAACCAATTTTTTCCTCGCCTTCGGCCCAAATATTTTAACGTGAATTCAGTGAATGCGATCGGTGAACATGGAAAGCAATGTTTGTGGGATAAATTAATGATGAATATATGGAAGAATATATAATTAAGTACCTTAAATTAACAAAATTTTATTGACGATCAAGAATTTGAATTCACGTTTGAAGATGATTCAATCTCACTTCATGAATTCGTTGTTTATTTGAGAAATCGTTAAGTTGTTATTTTCCCGGTAACTTCAAACCCCTTTGACGATAACTGCCGCCATTTTTTGAGAAATGATAAGTTTTATTTATGTGGACCCGTTGAGTATTGTAAAACTACACATATGGATCCCTTAATTTGGTTTTTATGAATTATACTTCATATGGTGTCGGGACGAGCTCGGTACCTTACCACCGGTACCGAAAATCGCCAAATCTTGATACCGGTACCGGTACCGAAATATTCGGTTCGGTACCGGTACGGTACCGGTATTGAAGGTAAAAATTAGGGGAAATGCCGGTACCGTACCGGTACCGGTACCGTACCGATCCCGAAACTTAAAACTTTGGTACCAAATCGGTAACGATTTCGGTACCGTACCGGTACCAAGTACCAAATGCTCATCCCTAATATGGTGCATTTGAGTTTATTTCTATCTAGCGTCAAACTTTTCGAACCTGATCACGTAACAAAAAAGATAACATCGTAACTGTTGGGACCAGGATCTTTGATCCTCGAAATTCAAGTATCGTTGGCAACTGTTAGCAGGACTAAGGATCCTCAGTGGTTCAAGGATCCTCAACGGTCAATTTGAGTTATATTCTAGTCTACTTTTTGCAGATAAAACACGTGTTTACTGGAACTCCTACTTTTACGGAGAGCATATGTTACCAGGTCCATCCAGCTCGTCCATGTTCGTGAACGGTCATGAAGAAAAAGTAAATAAACGTGGCCGGATTTGTAGGAATCAGTTAGTATTCGTTATTATTTTTGTATTTATGTACTGAACCTTGGCTGATCATCACACAACTCTCAAGCACACTTAGAACTCTTAGCAAAAACACTCTGTAATCACAATCAGCCTTGATTCCATCTCTTGTAATTCCTTTGAGTTTAATATACTTTGTAGTGATAGTTTTCACTACCCGAGGTTTTTATGCCGGCGGGATACTAGTTACCAAGGGCTTTTCCTCGTATAAATCTTGTTGTCCAACCTTTACAATTACTACTTTGATTATTTTGTTCATACAAGCACCAATCCTCACATACGAATTTGGTTATGTGATCCTTAGACTGATTTTTGACCAAAACAGTTTGGCGCCCACCGTGGGGCCTTTGGTGCTTTAATCACAAAAAAATCCTTACCTTTATTCAATCCTTTATTATCGTTCACTCAATTGCCTCTCAAGGAAAAGTTATTCCTACAACTGCTGCTTTGAGTGTCCCGGCTCATGTGACTTTGCCGCCGCTGCCTGGCCCTACAAAGCCACAAAAGCCAGTAACTGTTGCTCAGAAGAAGGAGACTGCTGTTTTCTCTGGATCGAAATCCACTACTGTCTCCTAAACGGTAACTGCTAACAATGATGTCTCTGTTTTGTGTTCACAGATGAAGAGCTATATGGAGCAGCAGAACAAGACTAATCAAAGGATCCTCTACAAGATCGAGGAAATCAGGAGGATCAAGAAGGCCGCTAAAAACACAAGCCCCATTATGCCAAGGATGCTTGATTTCAGCACTCCGGATTTCCCGGACCAAAGGTGCCCAGCATCCACTTATCCTCAGCAAGGATCCTCAGACCTCTCCTAGAAAAAATTCTCTTACCAATATTCGCAAGGATCCTCTATCCTTCAACAAGGATCATTGTGTCAACCTTTAAGATCCTTCAATCACCATTTGCAAGGATCCTCATCATTCCAACCTGAACCCTTAGGATTCCATCAAGGATCCTCCAACCAACAACTTGAAGGATCCTTGGGTTTCCAAACAGAATCCATCATCCATCGGCGTCCAGAATCCTACTATCCTTATGGAAAAGAACCTTTGAAGGAACCCCGGTTCAGGCCATTTGAGGTCCATGAAGGCGACTTCATACCCATGCAAACCGCTGTTCCTGCTGGACCAACTGTTGATGCTGTAACAGTGTACCCCAGACGTAGCTATGGAGCTAGATCTTTCGATCACACGAGAGGTAACATTTATGATAATCTATCTTTTGGCGCTAATCATGCTGGTATGCAGGATACTTGGATCAACCAAACCATAGCCCGTGAGCTACAAAAGCTCAAGGATATGATATCGAGTGTGCCTGGAGTCATCAAACCTATTCCCGAAGTACCAGCAGGAAGCCACAACATATCCAGGTTTACTCCACCAATTTGTGATGCCGAGATACCAAAGCGCTTTACTGCCCCTAGTATGAAGTTATATGATGGGTCCACGGATCCTGAGGAACATGTAGCCTTATATCGCGAAAGAATGGAAATCAACCCGATTCCAGATAGGTTGAAGGAAGCTTGCTTGTGTAAGGTTTTTGGCTCAACCCTCACTGGATCCGACCTTAAATGACTGCTAAGTCTTCCTCCTTACTCTATTACTTCCTTTTCCCATTTGATTAATCTGTTTAATAGTCAATTTTCATGCAGTAGATCCTTTGAAAAATTGACTAGTGATTTATATAGAGTTGTCCAACCTCGTGGGGAACCTCTTAGGCAGTTCCTTACAAGGTTTGGAAGAGAGGCTTTGGAAATTCCAAATTTGGATGTCCCGACAGCTGTTGAGGCATTCAAAATGAGGTTACAAAAAGACTCTCCATTTTATCAAGATCTTGTGATGACCCCTTGCAGGAATTTAATGAAGTGCGAAACAGAGCTTTAAGATTCATCAGGTTGGAGGAAGATCAAAGAATATAAGATCAACTAAGCACTCCGGTGAAAAAGGAGTCTCAAGACAAGAAGCAAGGATCCTACTTCAGGAACAGCAACTCTAAGCCATACAATAAACCAAATGGCCAGAAGATCAACGCTGTAGAAGAGGAGGACGACGACGAAGATTGTCCAAAAATATATGATTATTGCTTCTCCGTAGATATGGGAGGAGTAATGCTTGTTGTTAGGAACTTGGGCGACAAAGCAAGATGGCCAAGGAAAAATGAGAAGGCACCCCCCCCCCCCAAAGACAAATCGAAATGGTGTGCTTTTCACGAGGACTTTGGCCATATAACAGAGGATTGTATAGCCTTGAGAAAGGAAATAAGCTATCTCCTCAGCAAGGGTTATCTCAAGGAGTTGTTCGGAAGAAAAACCCAGGAACCAGGATCCTGATCTAGTTCCGGAAAAGGCTGCTCCACCTCCCCCTGACGCTCAAGTTATCAACATGATCTTTGGAGGATCCGACATTTGTGGAACATCATACTCAGTTGCAAAGAAGTACGCCAAAGAACGCAAACTGGAGAATGGCGAAAGGTCGATCAGGACCTCTACAACAACCGAGCAAAGAGTTACCTCCTTCGATGAGGATGATCGAGTCAACGTTCAGGATCCTCACCACGACGGTTTAGTTATTACTTTATTTATTTCTAACCATTATGTACGCAGGATACTCATTGATGGAGGAAGTTCAGTTAATATCATCCAACTAGAAGTTCTTAGAAGGATGGATATCCCAGATTCGGAGATTGTCCCACGATCTTTGGTTCTTGTAGGATTCAGTGGAGAAACGAATAACACATTAGGGACATCAAACTACCCATATATATAGAGGGAGTAAATTCTGTTCAAAAATTTTGTGTTGTAGATTCCTTGTCTTATTGCAATGCTATTCTTGGCAGGCCATGGATACATGAAATGAAGGCGGTTCCATCTACTTACCACCAGTGTGTAAAACTCCCTACCCCGTGGGGGATAGCAAAGATCGAGAGCGACCAACAAGACGCTAAAGACTGTTACACTTCTTCAATGAAGCCTACAAAAAAGCTGAGAGAAGCATAGCAATTACAGAAAGCGAGAAGAAATGTCATGGAGACTAGGGAACAAGACTCTAAGGAAGTGGTCGCATCTAGAGGATCCTGATGGCAAAGTCCTAATAGGTGTTGAAATACAAGAATCCATTGAGAAGGATATAATATCCTTCTTACAACAAAGAAAGTCAACCTTCGCGTGAAGGCACGAAGATATGACAAGTATTGCTAAAGATGTTATAACCCATAAACTTGGAATTGATCCTTCTTTCAGGCCCATTCATCAAAAAAGAAGGAAATTTGCCTTAGAAAGAAATGCGATCATCCAAGAAGAGGTACAGAAACTACTAAAGGCATGTATGATTAGAGAAGTAAAATATCCAAAATGGTTAGCCAATGTGGTTGTAGTTCAAAAGAAAAATGGAAAGTGGAGGGTATGTGTTGATTTTACTGACTTAAATAAGGCATGTCCCAAGGATCCTTTCCCTCTTCCCCATATTGACTCCATGGTGGATGCTACCATAGGGCATTAAATGTTGACCTTTATGGATGCTTCCTCAGGATTTCAACAAATCCAGATGGAACCGTCTGATCAAGAGGATACAACGTTTATAACCCCTACGGGCATATATTGTTATATTGCTATGCCGTTTGGTCTTAGAAATGCAGGTGCTACATATCAAAGACTAGTCAACATGATGTTCAAGGAACAGTTGGGAGACACCATGGAAGTCTAGATCGACGACATGGTGGTAAAGTCAAAGAAGGCGGAGAACCACCTTAAGGATTTGGAAGTAGCTTTTGACATCCTTGACAAATACAACATGAAGCTAAATCATGCTAAATGTGTATTTGGTGTCAAAGCCGGAAAGTTCCTGGGGTATTTGGTAACCAAAAGGGGGATAGAAGCAAGTCCAGAGCAAATCCAAGCCATCTTAAACCTCAAATCTCCAACAAACGTCAAAGAGGTACAAAGATTAACAGGAAGAGTGGCATCACTTAACAGGTTCATATCGAAGTCTTCAGAAAGATGTAAAGATTTTTATGATATCCTGAGGAAAAACAAGAAATCGAGTGGACGGAGAAACATGAAGCTGCTCTCACCGCTCTGAAGGATTACTTATCCTCAGCCCCGGCTTTGATGAAGCCTGTGCATGGAGAACCATTGATCCTTTATCTAGCCGTTTCCCTAACTGCCTTAAGTGCAGTCTTGGTAAAGGATCACGAAGGTAACCAACATCCTGTTTATTATGTAAGTAAAAGTTTCCTCGATGCCGAGTCCAGGTACTCTCATTTGGAAAAACTTATTCTTGCTCTAATCATGGCTTCAACTAAGTTAAGACATTATTTTGAAACTCATACTATTGTTGTAAAAACTAATTATCCCATAAAAAATGTCCTTAGAAAACCGGAAATGTCGGGTAGAATGGCCAAATGGGCTGTAAAATTGAGTGCATTTGATATTGAATATGAGCCTAGAAATGCAATTAAGTCACAGGCACTAGCGGACTTTATGGCTGATTTCAGTAGCGATTTAGAAGAACAAGCCAATCTTGAAGTTCAACAGCTTGAAGAAACCAAGGATCCTTGGACACTCTTCACTGATGGAGCCTCAAATGTCAAAGGAACAGAATTGGCAGTATACTGAAATCGCCACAGGGGGACATACTACCCCATTCGATAGCTTGTGAATTCCAAGCCACTAACAACGAGGCAGAATATGAGGCACTTATCGCAGGTATACAACTAGCCAAAGGTATAAGAATCAGGTATCTTCAAATTTTTGTAGATTCATTATTAATTGCTAATCACTTTAATGGCTCATACACAGTCAAAGGTGAGAAACTAATTAAATATTTAGATATAGTAAAGGATCTTGCAGGATCCTTCGAATATTTTACAATTACGCAGGTACCAAGAGAAGAAAATGCTGGGGCCGATGCCTTGGCAAACCTAGCTTCAGCTTTAAAGCTCCCGGAGAATATAAAAATCCCTATCATCCATGTCCTATCCCCTGCAATTGAGGAATGCCAAGCAATGGAAATAGATGGGAGTCAGGACACAGATCCTAAGGATCATTTAGTTGATCATTCATCCTGGATCCTTCCGATAATGAAGTATATTCAAGATGGAGAAATCCCAAAAGAAGAGAACCCTAAAGCTTTCAAGGCCAAGGTATCACAATATACTATTGTACATAATATGCTATATAAGAAATCCCTTGCAGGTATGTATTTAAGGTGCATCGAAGGATCCGAGATCCAAGAAGTGCTGAAGAATTTTCACGAAGGAGATTGTGGCAACCATACAGGGGGCAGAGCATTATTCTCTAGGATTCTAAAAACCGGGTATTTCTGGCTCACTATGAAAAAGGATGCTATGGAATACTCCAGGAAGTGTGATGCTTGTCAGAGGCACGACAACATTCTACATCAACCGACAGAACCCTTATATCCTATCGTCTCTTCGTAGTCATTCATGAAATGGGGAATGGATATAGTGGGTAAGCTCCCTACAGCTCTAGGTGGAAGAGTCTTCATGTTAGCAATGACAGACTATTTCTCTAAATGGATCGAAGTTGAGGCTTTCCCTCAAGTTAGGGAAAAGGAAGTTATATCCTTTATCAAGCATAACATTATTACTAGATTTGGAATCCTTTCTGAAATTATTTGTGATAATGGTTCCCAATTTCTTGGGAAAAGAATTACTAACTTTTGTGACAGCTGGGGAATCAAAATGATCACTTCAACACCAGTCCATCTACAAGCAAATGGCTAAACAGAATCAAGCAACAAAGTCATCATCAACAACCTGAAGAAGAAGCTTGGAGCGAAGAAAGGCAAATGGGCTGAGGAACTACCCTATGTACTTTGGGCAGATAGGATAACTCCGAAGAATGCCACAGGACAGACGCCGTTCTCATTAGTCTTCGGAGCTAAGGCAGTGATTCCCACAGAAATAGTGTATCCAACAGTCAGAACAAGCATCCGTGATCCTCAGACAAACAACGAGAATCTGATCCAAGATCTAGATACTGTGGAAGAGCTTAGAGATCAAGCAAGATTAAGAATGGTCGCCTATCAACAAAAGATGGCTGGTGCATACAATAAGAATATCAGAATTAGAAGATTTGAAGTTGGAGACTTAGTCCTTCGAAAGGTGTTCTAGAACACAACCAACCCGCCGACGGGAAGTTAGCACCGAAATGGGAGGGCCCTTATTTGATTGAAGCTGGAAAGGGGGCATATCGTTTGATGAATATGGAAGGAGACATGCTCCCAAGGGCTTGGAATGCGATTAATCTAAAAAAGTATTTTTGTTGATCAGGATCCTGGATCCAAGTCATTTACCTCAGTCCATTACTTGGTAAAATTTTACTTTATGTTTATATATGTTATGTTAGATTTTTGTTTTGTCAAATATGTCAAGTTGCAAAAATGCCAAGCAATAGGGCCATCAAGCGGAAAAAACGGGTTAGCCAACTCTCTCCTAAGTTTAATCGGCCTTGTCGCCAGGTTTATAAGCTTTTCACCTTATCTCCCGAATTAGGGTTTCTACACCCTCGCCTGGAGCGCACAATTATCCGGGTATGATTGGAGGCTGTGGGACCAGTGCACTATACGTGGCTGACAATTTCATGGCTAAAAATCATATCTTGGATCCTACGAATTAAATGGTAGACGTACCATATACACAAGTTAAGGTCAACGCCGGGTTAGGCTCGTCACCGCGTAAATTTGGGCCAACGCCAAGGATCGGCTCGTCGCTCGTATTTATTGGGCTTGTCCCCACGTTTAATTGGGCTTGTCCCCACGTTTTGTTGGGCTTGTCCCCAAGATAGTTGGATTTTAATCCAGCTTTTCTAACTATTATATTTTATTTTGATGATTTATTATAACAGGCAAATATCTTAAAGGGAAAAGTTCTGAGGATTGAGAATCCTCTATCCTAGTGACACAAGTTATAAAGCATAAATCAAAAGAGTTATATTATCATAGGCAAGATAAGAAAGTGATCCGGGCTTCACCAACAAAACGTGGACCATCCACCCGGATCAGGTTACATGAAACTTAATATATGTCCATACGGAAACAAAAGAAAAGAAAGGCGATTAAGGTTTCATCCCCAAAACAGAGGATCCCTCCACCTTAACCACCTTTCAGAATTGTCTTAAAGATCATCGATCCTGAGGATTACCACTACCATTGTCCATACAAACCATTAACAAAAACCATATAAATTTAATAAAAAATGGGCTCCGGCCTTGTCTTCATATCCATCATCGCCCATTGTGCCAGCTACTCCTTAGCCATATCACCCCCACCTTCACCAGCCTCCTTGACCTCCAACGCATCATCCTTAACCCCGCTCGTCCCAGCATCCTCGACCCTCTTCTCAGTCCCTGCATCCTCGCTCTCTTCACCAAAGCCAGCCAATGCCTTCTCCCACATAGCACATTCCAAGTGGACCTGTCGAAGTTAGGATCCTCAGCCTCTGCAGCCATCTTGATCCTGGCTGTGAGCACCACCTTACTAGCCCACACCTTGGCCTGCTCGGTGATCTCAATCACTTGCTCCTGAGCTTGGATGTCAGCAAGGGCCAGCTTATCCTCTAGGGTGCCCTTCTCAGTCTGAAGTTCCATGATCAGCTTATCCTTTAGGGATATCCCGGTGCGATACTTGGCTAGCTCCCTCTCGGTGTTGGCCACATTCTCATCATACAGAACCTTGAAGTTGGCCACGGCCTACAGAAAGAAAGCGAATCAATAAGATAGTCAAACCATCTGTACGTGAGGACAAAGGATCCTTACCTTCGAGAGCTGATCGAACACATCTTGGGCACTGTGGACTTCCACGTCAGGGTCCCTTTTTCTCTTCATGCTGGCATTGGAACGAGTAGTCATGGTCTTCGGAGGCGCCAGGTTGGAGCTTTTCATCGGCTTTTTCTCAGAAGATTGAGATGAGATGAGGCTGTCGACATCTTCCAGTTGGAATTGACCTAGCAAATTCCTGGAAGGCTTGGATGAAGACTTTTGTGCGCCTGCCAAAAAAAAAAGATAAGTTCTTTATAATTTATTATTGCTTATTTACTAAATTTATGATCAAGGGATAAATTCTAACTTACTGGACATTGTTTCTGAAGAACTTGCAGTTTCCTCGTCCGAATCGCTTATCTCTTCAACAAAAGTCTTGAAAGTCCTATTAAAAGGATCCAGAGACAGGAACACCTTCGCCTTTTTAACACCGTCTGGATCAGCAGCAAGATCTAAGAAGTTGGATACTGCACAAGAAACAACAAGCCTACGGTCAGTCAATCAATAAAACAAGTATCACCTATCCTCTGGATCCACAATCCTACCCTTCAGGATCCAGCGAGACGGTAATGAATTCCCTTTTGGGATACTGTCTCTTAAAACGAAAAGAACTGGTTCTTCTAACTTTGGTCGTTGTGAGTGGTCTTGTTGATCGGTAGAGGCTAAAAGGGTTTACTTTTGAAGAGAAATCTGCTAGAACCATGAGTTACGAGGCTATACAAGTAAGAAAGGGCTGGAAGATTGAAATCAAGATCTTTCTCTATAATCAGTCTCTCAAGGGTATGCAAAGTCCTCCACATCATCGGCACGACTTGGATATAGCTGAGACCGGTGAAGGAAAAGAAGGTAGTTGTAAGGTCGGGAAACGGATACGAAAAGCTGAGAAGAAATGGGAGTTCCGGAAAACAAACCCAATCAGAAGAAACACAATCGCTCCTTAATTGGGAGTCATAAGCTCTAAACACTGTTCCTTCAGGGAAACATTTGGAGATTCTCTGGATTTCTTCGTTGGTGAATTTGCAGATCTCGGAAAATGGATCTTTAAGAAGATGTTGCGTCTGAAGTTCAGGAACAATATCCTTAGGGCTCGAACTAAAGGAAGCTTTATGGTCTCTTCTAGGCATTGTGATAGAAGGATGAGAAAGATAAACGAGATAATAGAAAAAGAAAGAAGGACACCTGATGGTTATGCCGGAATTACGCTCATAATCCGATGAAGAAGGAAGATATAAGGGTTTGAGTCTATTAAGTAGACGCAATTATTTGGTGGCAGGCGACGGTCACATCCACTCTTAATTGACGGTTACGGTGCACTCTTCTCGGGATAAACATGACAGCTGTTCCCCATTCACACCTATCATGTTTAGGGGCAATTGTTGGGACCAGGATCTTTGATCCTCGAAATTCAAGTATCGATGGCAATTGTTAGCAGGACTAAGGATCCTCAGTGGTTCAAGGATCCTCAACGGTCAATTTGGGTTATATTCTTGTCTATTTTTTGCAGATAAAACACGTGTTTAGTGGAATTCCTACTTTTATGGAGAGCATATTTTACCAGGTCCATCCAGCTCGTCCATGTTCGTGAACGGTCATGAAGAAAAAGTAAATAAACATGGCCGGATTTGTAGGAATCAGTTAGTATACGTTATTATTTTTGTATTTATGTACTGAACCTTGGCTGATCATCACACAACTCTCAAGCACACTTAGAACTCTTAGCAAAAACACTCTGTAATCACAATCATCCTTGATTCCATCTTTTGTAATTCTTTTGAGTTTAATATACTTGGTAGTGATAGTTTTCACTACCCGAGGTTTTTATGCCGGCGGGATACTAGTTACCAAGGGCTTTTCCTCGTATAAATCTCGTTGTCCAACCTTTACAATTACTACTTTGATTATTTTGTTCATACAAGCACCAATCCTCACATACGAATTTGGTTACGTGATCCTTAGACTGATTTTTGACCAAAACAGTAACAAAAGTGCATCGTTACTGAAAAGAAATATGATAACATACAAAGATATTTGTAGGGGAAGGTTCATGTACAAAATAATCGTAACATGAAAAACATAGGAAACACTACCAATCTACCAAAAATGAGACCGTAGGAAACAATATTAATCTACATAAGCAATGTTTTAATAAAAAAACAAAAGAATCAAAATCAGCACCAAAATAATAACAAAATGTAAATCAACAAATACTTAAAGCGTCTCATAATCGGAATTCAGCATATACGAACAAAAAATAACAGCAAACAATTATAAAAAAATGTAAAAGCGTTAAAAAGGGGGTGTGAGAAACTCACATTTGAAATGGAAGATGAAATAGAAAAAAATGCCGAAAGCTCGTTAAAGAAATCGAAGCGATCGAACCTCACCAACTACAATTAAAAATACAAAATTAAAAGCTAACCAATGGAATTTTAAAATTTATATAATTTAGTTTTAGAGTTTATGCAATATTTTAATATATATTTTATTATTCTATGACATTTTATATTATAATATTATTTTAAGCTTAACAGTAATTTAATGTTTTATCATATTTAATATTATTTAACTAATAGTTTATTACCAATGTGGGAATTTTATTATTTACGAAGCACGGATTTTACGGTATAATTTTTTCCCGAATACAATTTTAACATATTATAAATATTAACGAAATGAAAACTAATATAATATTAACGGGTTTCACGTAAACTTAACGGATGTGAAAAGTTGAAAAATGATAAAATTTAGTTCATATTTAAATTTATTTAATTTAACATTATTTTATTTAATTTATAACTATTTTTAACAAATTAATTTGGTTATAATATAAAATAAATAGCTTTTTAAAAAATGAAACAAAAATAAAGACCAAACCCAGATTTGAACCCGGGTCCTTTAGGTCACACACATGTGAGTTAACTAGTTGCAGAAACAATAATATATATAAAATAACACGTATTCATCATCTAACTTCAAACCCTAGATTTAATCTGTTAATTGGTTTCATGTACGATTAAATTAGGTTAGGGGCTTTGATATACAGCTAAAAACGATCATAATGCATATATAAATTACCTGGTAACGTTATGAATTGATGGTAAACAGAGTTTAGGCAGAGTTGAACTTGGACAAACGATTTCGTGATTATAGAGTGTATTTTAGTTGAATTCGATGTTAGTAGCAACTTTAGATGAGAGGTTAGATGTTTTATATAGGTTTAATTGAAGCGTATAGTGTTAATTTGCTCGTTATTGCGTTTTTATTATATTTTCGGCGGTTATCGGATTGATTTACCCATTAATCGTTGTTATTACGGGTTGTTAATCGATTATTAGTGTTTTCTAGTTATGGTCTATGGTCGTTACAAGCTTTAATCAATTTATAACGCGAGTTTAATGGGGTTTTAAATGATCGCTGAAGTTCTGCGTGTTGTCGAAAAACGCGGGTCGGGGGGGGTGGGGGTTGGTTTTAAATATAATAATATATTTTAAATAAATTTACACAGCAGGACCTTCAAGTTCCAAGTTCTTTTTAAATAAGAAATTAAAATATATTTACCTATTAGACCTTGAACTTTGAAATACGTTAATAATGAATTGAAAGTTATAATACTTGGATATTTTACAAATCGTACCCATAGTTTGCAAATCGTTTGAATGAAAACTTTAAATTTTAGAGTTTCGTTAATTGAACAAAATGAATAGAAACGAACAAACGATAAACTTAAATCATCGGGAATATTATATTAATAATGAACTATAAACAAGAATACATCGAAACGACAAAACGAGCTGGTTTAACTAATACAAATACAAATTGACGAATGTCACAGCATTCCATACTTTTGAGGATACTTAGTTCGCATAAAAAAAGATGAGGATGCTTAGTTCGCATTTGGTCTTCCCGTTCCTAATTGAATTCAGCGCCACGCTTGGATTCCTAACGAACCCTTACCAAGGGTATACAACTACGTTTTGTTTCCTTGACTTTGCGATCCATGATTTTGATCAATTTATCAACAAAGTGCATTGTTTCATCAATGAGCACCTCATCGAGCGGTACGTAGAGATTTCCCTCAGCTAGAAATTTCTTTAGATTAAAAACATTAAACATTGGATGAATATTCGAAAGTTCTTATGGAAGCTCGAGAGTATAAGCCACACGACTGACACATTCGAGAAACTTGAAAGGTCCAACAAATCGAGGAGATAGTTTGCCTTTCTTGCCGTAACGGACCACATCATTCCAAGGGGATACATTGAGAAGAACACGGCCGCCTACGTTAAACTCGAGAGTTTGTTGTCAATTAGTAGCAATAAAAAAACCAATAGCTTTCTAAATACTTTCAACTCAAAGTCGAACAATCCATTAGAGTTGAAAGTTATGTTCAGAGCAGGGTTGAGGAAGAACTGATCCACATATTAGATAAAACCAGTCTTGACGATCTGACCTTAAAAGAGTTATTAGGATTGTAAAAAAAATTGTTGATTCACCACACTTCGGGACGGAGAATAAAGCAAGAGAAAGAAAAAGAAGAAAATATTGAAGAAGAGGCTCGATTAGTCGTACCCCTCCGAAGACTCCTTTGCCAAAATACCCAAGAAAACCTATCACCCACATACCAAAACCTTTGGAAATATAACATCTTTTAATGTATGCAGCACTTCACAAAGTGGGTGGAGACAAGATCTCTCGACAAGCATATTCTCTTTAAGTCGTATCTTGGCTAAGAGTGTTTATACATACTACATTACACGTGTATCCAAATATAAAGCCGAGTGTGTGTGAACATTGCGAGAATGTGACGTTTTGCATAAGAAGAGAACTCATAAAAGCAAACCATAGTTTAAAAATAACTACATATGCTAACACGTTTTTCTCTAATGGATTACCGAGATTTTCTGAAATTTCTCGGATGGTTAGCTTCGGTTTACGTTATGTTCGAAGAATTTGTTCAAAGCTTGCTTGAGGACAAGCAAGGTTCAAGTATGAGGATATTTGATGTGTAAGAATTGATTCATCTTTTCGGTACTAAAATATCTCCAAATAAGCGTGATTTTGGCAATTATATTAGAATAAATAACCACTAATGTTTATAATTTTTATCTATAGGTAAATATAACCCTAGAGAATAAAACGAGTTGATATATGAAATAAAAAACGGAGAAAAGCTGGGAAAGCAGACTCAACACACCCCATGGTGAATTAAGGCATGGCCATGTCTAGAGCATACGAAGTAAAGACGAAATTCAGGAAGCTAAAACATGGCCATATTAACCTCAACACACACATGTTATCAAGAACAAGAGGGAAAGAAAAAATAGAAGGTTCAGAAGCTTAATATGGTCATGCTTTGCCAAAATGCACCCCATGTTTAAAGTAAAAGAGAAAAAGACAAATTTGGACAGTTGTGGACTTAACACGGTCGCACCCAACTCACCATGGTCGTGTTAACCCTTACTGTATGATCTGATGATGAGCATTTAACGACAAAGTTGTTATATATTTAATTAAGTTGGGATGATAACTGTGTTAGACACCTGCCTGGATGACAGGTGCATTTTCCCTTAGTCATGTGAACCGGCCTGGGGGCGCAGGTTCGAACCCCCCCCCCCCCCAAGGCCCGGTTTTGAATGTTTTTATTTATTTATTCTTTTTAAGCATTTTTTTATATTACACCCTCCAAGAAACTTTATTTTAACGAAACAAACCCCGGATTTATATTTTTCTTGTCTTGAACCCTTGTTTTCTTAATTAACTTTTAATATATACATATATATATACACACACACAAAATATAAGTCTTATACAAAATATATATCTTACATAAATATATATGTTATAAATAAATATGTTAATAATATTTTACCGTTCGTTTAACGAACCAAAACATCTTAGAGGTTCAAATAATTTTTCATTTAACCTTTTTCCCTTAATATATATATATATATCAATAATTAAGTTTTATGATGTTTATTTAATTATAAATAACTAATATTGGTTATTTAGTTATAATAGTCATTTACTTATAAATATACACATAGGTAAATATTAATACAAATCGATAATATTAATACTGATGATAATAATAATAATAGTTATACAAAATACAAATAATAAATAATCAATATATATATAGGGTAAGGTTAAAATGAAAACCCATTTGAGTTGTGAAAACCCGCGAAAACCCTATGTAACATCTTTTTTTTTTGTTACATGTAATATATGTTGTAACATTTAATACAAAACATCGAAACATCAAAAAAAAATGTTTTGCTATTTTTTAACATTTTTTTACTAATTTTTATATATGTTTTCAATAGAGAGAAAAAGTTATATTTATATTTACATGTGGTTGAGAATGGGTTTCTAGAGTTTTCACAAATCAAATGGGTTTTCATTTTATACTTAGCAATATATATATATTTGAACAATTTAGTTCGTTAATCTCAAAAAGATATCAAATCGCAAATCCGTTATAAGCCTCGTTAATTTTTCGTTTATTAATTAATTTTATCGTTAACAATTAGGCAATATTTTGTTGACGTATCTTGAGAAGCGCAATCGTTATCATCCTAACTTTTTATCATCATATCAGCACTTATTCTATCCATCAGGTAAGTAATTCACATCCCCCTTTTTACCGTTTTATATTTTGGGGACGCTATGCGTTCACAACTCAATTATTTTATTTCACATTACAATACCATTATTTGTGTTTATATGATATTGCTCAATTAGTTATATGTGCAAATGTGCCTATGTGTTTATTTTGAATTATGGTTGTTGGTATCTCGTCCTCATCCTCATTAGTATGATCATACACCGTCGGAGTAGCTCGTTATCTATGTGATTCGAGTGAAAAGACAACTTTTATATTATTGCTATGCTAGTTGTAGTAGTTCATATTATCGCAAGGAATTGTCTTTTCAATACTATACATATTTAAAAACTGTGATTACTTGCTCAACTTTATGTTGACACACTATATATTTTCACGCATGAAGCAAGTAGCTTTTTGGAATGAAGAAAAAAGTTAAAGAGTAGATTGGACCTGAGAGCATTCTCATCTCACTCTCTATCTTCAAACAAAAAATTACATTAAAACTCACTTTATTTTCTCTCTCCATTTCAATTAAATAATACTTTTTATACCTTTTATCATTACCTTTTCTATTTCCTTCACTCACAACCACTTTCAAAATATATTAAAAAATTATAGAGGATGAACAGGAACTTTTTAAATATACAGAAAAATCACTATTTTTTCTAAAATATAAAAACCCTTCACTCACAACACCCTAAATCACTCTCTAAATTATAAAAACACCACTCACATAATATGAGGGGTTGGATGAGAATGCTCTAAATGCATCATGAATAATGATGAACTTTTGTTCTTAATTATTTAAGTTATAATGTTTATTTTGAGACTATGTTATGTTTTGCGTACTTGAAATTTTATGAAATAAGTAATTTAAATATTGACATGCATATTTTACTTTAGTGTCTTTTGAGCTATGATACAATTATGTCACGTCCCGACATATTCCGTCGTAGGTTGGGGTGTGACATTAATGAGGTTTGCCCTGCCATCTCGAACGGATCAAAAGTGACTCTGATACCATTTGTAGCATTCAACCACTCGTACCACCAATATTGTCTGCTTCACCGTAGATGGATAGCACATCTAGTCATAGGATCTCGTATCGTTACAATCACCCCCCTTAGGATCTCGTCGTCCTTAATGAGGTTTGCCCTACCATTCCGAACGGATCAAGAGTGACTATGATACCATTGTAGCATCCGACCACTCATACTATTAATATTTTCTGCTTCACCCTTGATGGATAGCACATCTAGGAACTCACGGATTCGTGTTATGGTTGCCAAGTGGAGACTTCCTTGGAGATAACCCGTCATAGTACTACTCCCACTTGAGCACACTTAACTGTGAAGTTTTCATATGTATCATAGTCTACTAAGCCCAAAACGCATTGAGATTTAAAAAGGCATGGCATTTATTATGAACAAAAAATCTCCCTTGTCTACGACCGATATTGGATTTGCATAGGGTGTTACAATTGGTTAGCTAATCTAGGCGTATCGTTACACCCTAAATGCACAACTTCAGCCAATATAAAAAAAGCCTAGTTGCTAAACTTAATAGCAAATATAAACACATTACAATTATATTATATTGTATTATCATGTCACATCACATCATATTTGAAGACAATGAAAACTTGTTGTAGGGCTCGTCTTAGGAGATTCCACCAAAATCTTTCTAGAGTCGGTTTGTTACAAAAAGGGCCACCTTGGGTGACATGGCGGGGAGCAAAAAGAACGTGAGAAAATTCTAACCAATAAGAGAAAATGAGTCACCATCAATTTGTACTATAATACCATGTACCTTAGAAGATTAAGATTAAACAATAGTGAGTAAAGATTTTGCACTCGAGGGATATGAGATCATCTTGTATTCATAGTACAATATAGGATTGCTCAGTCTATCACCATCATCTTGTTGAGTTTTACTAACTCTTAAAGGTTTTATTGTAACTGCTTATTAGTATTTAAAATATACAATAAAAAAATGTTCACTGTACAGTTCAGGTGGGTTTAGTCGGTTTTAAAAAAATTATGAGTCAAATAGCTATATACAATTTTGAGAAAAGGTATACTAACCCCGTTGTGTTGGTTTGGCTGGTTGAACATGCTAAACCATTTGGTTTGACAGTTTTGAAATAGATGCAACAGTAGTTTGTCGGAATCCCATATTCTTTACTTTCCAGATTAATCATATTCTAGATCAAAGCAATGAATCTATTTGAAAGGATTGTTGTTTAAGATGCGAATAATGCCCATGGATTTCACTATTTTATCTCATGTCTTTCTTCATTTATGGTTCGATATTCTTGGGGCATAACAAGAATTTTTATTCGCAAGTAATGTCAAATGTTTCTTCAACCATTATAGAAACTTTAAGTCGTTCATTTGTCTTAGAATTCTGGCAAATGCTATATGCCGAAAAAGAATTCACGTGGATGTATTAGTTTGAATTTTTTCACGAAAAACATAAATGAGAAAACAAATCCTCTGTTTCACTAAGATTTCAAACATTGCCCCCAAATTAAGTAATTAAGTATTAAATCAACCAGCAAAAAACATCAAAACAACAAAAGAATAGAACACCGCAAACATGAATAGAGATTTGATCTGTTTTCTTTATCTAGATTGCTAAAACGATAAAAGACAGTTCATAAATACAGTACATAACATTCTTCAACTGGAAGAAACAATTAATAAAAATGAAACAACCAGTTTCATGTTCCGAACTGTCCGTCAAACCTAGTTTTCGAAACCATAAACCAAACAACATAAATTCCAATTCGATTAACCCGTCATTCCCTTAAACTCAAACTATGATTCTATATAAATTTCAACAAATATATAAAGACACATGATTAACGCAATTAAAGTGTCAAAAATAAGTCTCAAAAGTCCTCTTTCATCAAAGCCAACGTGTTTAGAAAGCAACCAATACACACACATACATACACTAGTAGTGCAAACAACCACCGCTAGCAATACAGAAACTCCGACGACCACCGCTGACCGGCTGTTTTCCGACGGAACTTCACCGCCGTACGTAATTGCACCTTAATTTCACTTCCTCATTCTTTTCCCTATCAAAATTGGTCTAGTCAAACCTAGGGCACACAATTGTTAATCATATTGATTATATATTCAATTACACAATGCAAGTCATCAATTGGTTGTTTGATCAATGTAATTAGTGGGTTTGTGTAATCCGTACGGATAATGTGAGGATTTTAAGCACCAATTTTGTACTGGATCGCTGCTTTTAGTAGGATCATTACATGATTGAGTATTCTTTGTTGGTATTCAGTTCGATCACTTCAATTGAGCTTATTCTTTAATTATAATTCCAATTGCGGGTTTTTTCAGCGACCCGGAACTGGGTATGAATTGGGTTTTCCGGGTTTTTGTCGGATCAGTCGGGTGGAGGTGGAAGCAGTTAAAAAGCTTCTTTTTGAATTCTAGTTCTGGGTTTTTTCAGGGACCGGGAACCGGGTTCGAATTGGGTTTTTCGGGTCGGTCCAGGAATTCGGGGTTTTTTCAGGGTCCGAGCACGAATCGGGTTTTTATCGGGTCGGCCTGGGTAGAGGTGGAACCGGTTCAAGGGGGTCAGGTTTAGGTTTCTCTGAGAAACTGGAACCTTGTTCGTATCTGCGGGTCGGGTTTTTTGTCACATCTGTCTTGAATCAATTTGTTTTGTAATGAATAGAATTGGTAGGTTTTTGGAATCCGTACGGATAATGTGATGATTTTAAGTAGCAGTTTTAGACTTTTCAGTGGATTGCGGATTCGCGGGATTTAGTAGGATCATAAAATGATTGATGTTTATTTATTATTAAGTTTGATCACTTCATTTAACCTTTTTTTTAATGTGATTGGTAATTGATTCAGAATAAGGTACTATGCTTCTACAATTTACGAGTGTGATACTAGAGGTGTGTTGATTGATGGCTGGAAATGCAACATTTGAATCTACTTCAGCTAATTCATCCGAGTTAGTGTTTTCGGGAACTTATCTGAATGGGCAGAGGGGGCCTAGCCTGGATCGGTCTGAGAGCCGGATGCTTGGTTCAGGGTTTTCTGTGCCACCGCCACCGCCACGTGGCGGAAGTGGTTCATCGGTGGTAGCAGATGAAATCCATACATTGTCAGAGAGTATATCACTTGAGCCGATTGTGATGCGACATCAAATTGCTTGGCATGATGAGTTAAAGAAGGTTTTGGGGGTTTCTGTTGGAAGCACGGCAGAAGAGAATTCTTTCAGAGCGGCTGCTAGTTATGCGAAACCCGTGTCTCCAATGGAAGATTTGAAGGATCTAAAGCGTTTTAGATCGAGTGTTGAGGATACATGTATCAAAGCTAGGTACTTTATATATATTTAGTCTATTGTATATGCTACGTTTATTTATGGTATAAATATTACGGTAGGTGGATGTTTACAACTGGTTTTCTTGTTGGCATCTTTCAAGATGGTCGATGAAGTAATAAATGAACTATATAGAATTGCTATCTAAAATTTGAATGTGTTTAGATACACCTGGTCATTAGTTAATGTTTGATGCTTTGCTATTTCTAATAGGGCTAGAGCAAATAAGATGGATGAACGCTTGCGTAAATTGGATAAATATTGTGAAGATTTAACGTCCAAGAAACAAAAGAGGAACGAGTTAATGAGTGTTTCACGAGCAAATGCTTTGAACATGAAGACCGGTACCCAAATTTACAGTATGAATCAAAGAGTAGAAGATCGACCTAAGAACATTCTTCTCAACAAGCGCGTTCGAACTTCGGTGGCTGAATCTCGGGTTTGCTTTTAAAATAATTTTGTAACTTGATGTTTTGTTATTTCTGAAGCATTTGGTAGCAAATCATATTGCTTGCTTTTAACTATTGCCCATCAAGTAAGTTTCTTTGTATGCTAACTCATTTTTGTTGTTTTTTGACTTCATTGCAGGCAAAAGATGGAAACTTGCTCGAGGATAATGTTGGAGAATCTGATTTGTTTGAAAAGATCCGTAGGATGGCTGCAGGCGGTGACGGGTGGGATAAAAAAGGCAAAAGAAAACGGTCAATTAGCACGGTTTCTACAAGAGCCATTGAAGATGATGGAGTGCCTAAAAGAGCTGTACAAAACAAGGTGGCTGTTGATAATGGTTCACAACCACGTGATGCGCACATCTATAGGTACATTATCTTTTATTTAGTTATTGTGTTTAAGAAATGCAAAACAAGCATGTTGTCAACCAAGGCCGCACGTTTGTATATGGCACTTATCCATAAATGCTAAGAGTGTTTTATGGTTTATTGTAATTATGGCCCATGGCCCATATGTAAACTATTAGGGTTTCGCATAATTTCAGGTTAAATAGCCACGATGACTCGCTAAACAGCCGCAAGCGTTCAATGCCGTTAGGTTCATCTTCTCCTCCTATGGCGGCTCAATGGGGTGGTCAGAGACCTCAGAAAATGGCTCGAGCCAGGAGACCATTTCTGTTGTCTGTTGTCTCAAATCAGGATGAGAAACGGTTATCTTTTGAGAGCTGTTCACCTCCTGATGCTGGTGCTCGATTCACCTCTAACGGGACCAATGGTTCACCTAGTTCCAAGATTGCAACCGGTGGTCCAAAGAAGTTGATGGTTAAGATTGATAGTGTTCAATCCTCACCAAGGTTATCTGAAAGTCATGAATCTGTTGGTGGTCAAAGCCGATTGACCAACAAAGAAGAAACGAATGCAATTCAAACTCGTAAGGCGGGCTGTAGGAAGAACGGAAGGTAAAAACATTTTAACGATAAAAACATATTTTCCCCTTTCGGTATGCTTTAGCTAGTGATTATAGTTTCATATAATAATGTTGTTCTTTGCAGTAAGCCTGGCCGTAGATTGAAAAAGCTTTCTGACCGCAAGGGGTATTCACGTAATTCTCCTTTACAGAATGTTAGCTCTCCTGACTGTCCAGGTACATTTTTCATTTAATTTAAATTATATAAGTTATTACATATTTATTTCATTTTTGCTGATAATTATGCTGTTCTAGGGGCATCTGATGATGACCGGGAAGAAATGTTAGCAGCTGCAAATCATGCTCGTACTGCTAGTTGTAAGTCTATATCTTTTTGTTTATTTTTTCAGTTTTGTTAATACATCGGTATATATTTTTATCAGTATGGTTATTATTTGCTTGTGTCTTTAGATTTAGCATGTACAAATCCATTCTGGAAGAAAATGGAACCGGTGTTTGCACATGTCGATTCTGAAGACAAATCCTTTTTATCCCGGCAGGTTGAACTCCATTTAACTATTTGTTTATTATCTATATATAGTATATACATGTAAACATTTTTATTGTTTTTGTTCTAACTGTTGTGTTTTGAGCCAGGTGGCTTCTATTTCTGATCCACTTCTTTCTGAAAACGGATCTTGTTTGGGGAAACGTGACGTGGATAAACCATCCAATGAGTCCATACCATTATACCAAAGATTAATATCAGCACTCATAGTAAATGACGGAAATACTCCTGAAGAAGAAGATGCAAGAAATATGCAATATTCGAACATTTGTGTTCCAACGTATGATACACATAACCTTAGTGATTCTTCATATGAAAACACGAATCTAGATGACAAACTTCTACTGGAGCTTAATAGCATAGGCGTATTATGTCCATCGGCTTTGCTGGTAGGCCATCAAAACTACTTTTTTGATGTAGAAGTTTCTAGAACATTCTTTAACCACTCATGTGCTGTTTTTCTCTATGACAGCCTGTATTGGTAGACGAGGAAAATGAAACGATTCAGGATGAAATTAATAAACTGAACACAATACTTAATCAACAGGTTATTTAATGGAAGCTTTAATTCAACATTATGTTTGGTTACAACTGTATCTAGTGTTAATATGAGTTTTTTTTTGTTTTTGTTTTTGTTTTGTATTATAGGAGGTTAAAAAGAAGGCATACTTGGAGAAAATAAGCAATAATATGGATAGTAATTCTAGAATGCGGTAAAACATCCATACCCAGCGTCTTTTGGCTTCCATTTTGATTTTTGGTTTTTACAAATATAAATATTATGTCGTTGTCATATGCACAGAGACCTTGAAACACTTGCCATGGATAGATTGGTTGAACAGGCATACAGAAAACTTTTGGTGAGTTCTTTTACTTGTAACTTTAGTGTGCGCGACTGCGCGTGCTATGGGATGGTTTTTGGCTCAAGCCGACCAAAAACTGAAAATTTGATTTTGGGGTTTTGAAAGTTTTGGTTTTTGGTTAACTCAATGGGTTTGTTTGGTTTTGTTCCGTTTCATTTTTCTTGGTTTTACCATTTGGGCTTGAAAGTTTTGGGCTGAGCTAATGGCCTAAAATAATGAGTTTCGGGTCTGATTTTTTTTAGTTAATGATTGCTTGACTGGCTGTTACACATTTGGATCTAAAACTCTAAAAGTTTTTGGGCTACACCATATATAATTTCTTATAAATTACTTAAGATCGATTTTTTTGGTTCGGTCTTTTTGGTTTTATCGTTTGGGCTTGAAATTTAATGGCCGAAATGAATGGCCTAAAATAATTAATTTGGGCCTATTTTTATTTATTTATGATTAATTGATCGTTACACATTTGGATCTTACATTTTTGGGCGACACCATTACTTAGTTTCTTATAAACTACTTCAAATCGGTTTTTTGGTTCGGTTTTTAGTTGATAGCCAAACCGAAAAACCAGTTTCTTAAAAGACATGAAACCCCTTGGTTTTTTTATTGGGTTTGGTTATTTCGGTTCGGTTATTTTGGTTTCTTGAACACACCTACAGTGTGCACGTGTGTGTAAGATGGCGTTTTTGCCCTGAGCTCAAGTTTGACTTATTTCTGTATACAATTACTTAACAGTCTACTAGAAGAAGCTCGAGATCCGGGATTCAAAAGGTGCCAAAACAAGCCGCTTTGGCTTTCGGAAAGAGAACTCTCGCCAGGTGTCACAAATTTGAAAATTCGGGTACAAGTTGCTTCAATGAGCCGCCATTTCACGATATCCTTTCTGCTCCAGTCGCTCGCACGAATCCCTCATTGGGTACACCTTTTTCTCAGTTGTCATAACCTTTTGATCTTATTATTATTATTATTATTATTATTATTATTATTATTATTATTGTTATTTTCTAATTTGTAACATTTTTTAAAATTTAAATATCCTCAGATGAAGCTTTGCCCAAAACCGGGCCGTCATCAAACCGAGGCAGAAAGAAAGAAGTATTGCTCGATGACATCAGCACCAACAAACGACAAAAAACAAAACCCAGACAAAAAGCAGGTCAACCACCAACACCCAGAAACAAATCCGACAATAAGCAAACTGGGACCACACATCCGACAGGCCCTAAATGGCAAACTTCATCCAACAGGAACAACAATGATTTGATTAATGATTTAGACCCGTTGGATGAAATGGGAGTTGGTGCCGATCTTGGGGTTCCTCAGGATCTCAATTCTTTTCTCAACTTTGATGAACAAGATCCCGAGGGGGATTTTGCAGCGGGACTTGATATACCGATGGATGATCTTACAGAGTTGTTTTGATTTTGGTCGACAAGTAAGTGTACATTCGTGTCGATTGTTTGGGCGGCCTTGGGGGTAATAAATTTGTAGCCGTGCTGATTGTTTACAGAAGATAGTAAATGGTATATTATACAAGAGAGAAGAAAGATATGGTATATTATTATTATTATTATTATTATTATTATTATTATTATTATTATTATTATTATTATTATTATAGGGAAAGTGCCTTGTAGGTGATATCAATGAATTATTAGCTTTTTGTAACCTGAAGGTTTTTATTTATATATTTAACTGCTTCTTTTGATATGCACTTGAAAGATGAGTTTATTATTAGCTGATAAATATAACTATTTGGATAAAAGCAGTTTTGTGTTTTTCATACTAGTTACTATGATTAATGGTCAATTGTATGTTCTTGATGATATGCAAGTTGTATGATTTTGGTCCTTTTTTGGAAACTATGGATATGGTGCCTGTTGGATGTTTGTAAACCGTTGAAACTGACTAAATCTTTGAAAAGAAGCTAGTCGGCTGGTTTGAGATCCAAATGATTTTGTTCATGATTCGGTTTTGCCTGTATGTCAGTTTTAACAGTTCGGATTAGTTTGGAACATGGAACTGGCAGTGTGAGCTAGGGGTGCAAACGATACGAGACGAGCCTGGGCTCGACTAGGCTCGAGCTCGGCTCGTTTAACTTACTCAAAGCTCGAGTTCGAGCTCGGCTCGTGAATAGATTCTCAAGCTCGAGCTCGGCTCGTTTACTATTTTATCAATTATTTTTTATATAATTATAATTATTTTTATATATATTTTTCTATTATAATTTTATGTATAAAAAATATATATTATTTAGTTTTTATTTATTTTTTCATAACATTATATATATTAATTAATGATTATTAAATATATATTTTAAAAAATTATGTAAATGTTTAGGCTCGTGAGCTGGCTTGCGCCCGATGAGTGAAGCTCAGGCTTGGGCTCGATTATTAAACAAGCTTACTTTTAGGCTTGGGGTCGATTGAGCTTTTTAACGAGCTGATCTCGAGTAGCTCATGAGCAGCACGGCTCGTTTGCACCCCTAGTGTGCTGAGCAGGTCGTTTAGCTTGTATCATTTATATTTTTCTTTCTAGAGAGGTAATAATACAGACTAATGACTTCTGAAGGAAAAAAAAAAAGAAAAACCAGTTCAATTCATTAAACAGTCAAAACAGAGCTTTTGAACCATCAAACTGAACGGCTGCTTTAAACCGTCGAACTGAACGGCTCAAGCCACCCGGCTGATTTGGTTTGTCGTTACACACCCTTACAAATAAATCAGTACATTGTCGCCTTCTGATATGTTTCTAAGATACAAAGGTATAACGAGAATCTTACATGAACTTATAAGACAATTTTAACTTTCATATGTCGGCTTCAAGGTCCAACTGCGCTAGTGTTGGCAAAAAACAGTAGTGTAGATCAAAACCACGGAACATACATAAAAAGGTGCAACAAAAGGTAACATAAGAAATATGGTTAAATGGCTATATAACAAACTACTGCTAATCACTAAATCACCACTGTAATTGTCATGTACAACAAGATTGAACAAAGGTTTCTCTTCCACCACAAAATCACTGAAAAAAAAAACATATCCTTTTCGTTTATAAACACAACTTGGAAAAGAGAGTTCGCAACCCAGCATCCCCAAACAAATGCTTCTACGCCCTTCTGCAGGCGTGCCAGTTCTCTATCCCAATACCCGAGCATTATGGCACACCGTGACCATATTTCAAGATGAAATTGGTTCATAAGGGTACGATAACCAAGGATGCTTTAGGGCTTCTGCAGCTGACGGGCGTTTCTTCGGGTTGATTTCAAGCAGATGAGTCACAAATTCAATGAACCCTTGATCACCCATCGGTAACCGGTGCCTTAATGATGTCTTTTTTGGCACTAAACATTCCAATCTGTTTGTATCCTAAACACATAGGAACATACACCAATTATCATACATACTATATTAAATTAAGTTAAACAACAAATAAAGGACAAAAAGAATAACTTTAGTACCTGATTACGCTCATAAAGCACGTGATTTTTGGTAAAATATTTATGTGTATCGCGTCCCTTAGCAAGCATATCTTGGTCAATTGGAGATATTATTCCAATCACCCGAGCAAGCAAAGTAGCCGGTGAATCATTCTGGAAAAGAACATACAACAAAAACACAAAATATTACGTTTAACACAGCATAAATTCTAATTACAATAC
The DNA here is from genome assembly GCF_021521415.1 of Bidens hawaiensis. Lineage (NCBI taxonomy): Eukaryota > Viridiplantae > Streptophyta > Magnoliopsida > Asterales > Asteraceae > Bidens > Bidens hawaiensis. The sequence goes on from NW_027496671.1 coordinate 169,537, forward strand.
AAGTCCTGAAAATGTCTCAGATACTTACATTTCCAGTACAAAGTTCAGCCAAAATGCAGCCGAGTGACCAAATATCAATCTTTTTGTCATATGGAAGTCCTAAAATAACCTCGGGTGCACGATAAGACCGTGATTGGACATAAGAACAAAGATGGTCGGTTTCAAAGCAGCTGGATCCAAGGTCAATAACTTTGATTTCACATCTACTGTAACTTTTGACCAAAATGTTTTCGGGCTTTAGATCACAATGTATGAGCCCGAGATCGTGCAGAAACTGAAGTGCTTCCAAACACTGGATCGTTATTGACTGCACACACAAATATGGGTCGATTAGGATTATGTTTTATCTCTAACGGGTCAATGACTGAAACTGGTCAAGCAGGTTAAAAGTCTACTTCTAATGCATAAGTCATAACGCCTCCTAAACCATCTTATTCATAAAAATTGGATTATTCTGGAATGCTAAATATATAGTAAAAATTTGGACACAATAAAAGGTTAGCTTAAAAGGAAATTGGTCAAACAGGTTGAAAGTTGTCAATATGCAGGCCCATAAACGAACCGAACACGCATAAACGAAACCATAGTTATCAAAAGCAACCGCTTAGGGCGCTTAAGCGCATTTATTGGGCGAAGCACATTAATTGGGATTTCAATGCATCAGATATTAAAAGCGATGACTTGGTTCCCATGCGTACTAAATGTCATTTATCCCACTTGTTCCTATTCTCAAGTAAAACCTAAAACTCCCACTATTTAATGCATTACCGGTTACATTTACTAACAACGTGAATAATAGTCATCACTTAGCCTGTTTTTTGCTTCAATTGCCACTGATCTAAACCATATATTATTATTATTTGCATGTGATCAAACAACATCAGCTTCAATCAAAGTTTCAAGAACGAATGTTTGTTTTGTTATTAAGATGTTCTACTTTAGTTAAAATTTTGTTTTTTTAATGCGCACTTTTTTTTTTAAATCAGGCGCTTTTTTTACGCTTATTGCCTGGGCGCTAGGCACCACCTCAACGCTTTCGAGCGCTTATCACATTTGATAACTATGAATGAAACATGTAGTTCGTCCGTTTAACTTTAAAAGAACAAACAATATAACAAAAACAATTAAGCGAATGGAAATTTCTTGTTCATGTCTGTTCGTTAATAATATAAACAATCGGTACTCAAACACATAAACAAACGAACATAAATAAAAATAGAACGAATGGGAATTTCTTGTTCATGTTCGTTCGTTAATAATATGAACAATCGGTTCACAAACACACAAACAAACGAACAAAAATAAGCAAACACCAATTGAACAAGGCATAAAGAACAAAAAGTTCTGATTATGTTCGTTTGTTAACATATAACAAATAAACACATATAAACGAACTTCCAGCCGAAAAGTTCACATACTGAACGTTCGATTCATTTACAGGCCTATCCAAGCGTATTTCTAACGCATAAACCCTCCCAAATCATCTTATTCAAAAATTAGATTATCATTGGTTTAACTAATTATTTATAAGATTAAGATTTCTTAAAAAAGTATGCATTTTAGCCTTTAGATCACCCCGACCCGACCCAAAAAGTAATCATGTTGACCGGTCAGTTAAACTGCTCAACTGCCCTTTTTGATATATATTAGATATATAAACACAACAAACCAGCAATCTTGGCATTGTGAAGTAAACTTCCCCACCAGATTCTCTATTGAACTTCTGGAACTCATATAAGTTTGCTTTAAGAAGTTCACATACAATTAACAAATGTTCCTGAAAATACATACAAATATAAATTTTATCAAACCAAGAATCATACTGAAACAAGATAATTCAGCAACAATTTGATTGATTACTAACCCGGTAATAAAAGTAATCATAGAGTCTGAGAAGATGGTACTTATCACCAGGATCGTGCTTGTTGACAAACTTCAAAAGCTTTATTTCATCAAGACTTTGGTCAAAAAAATCTTTATTATTTTTAATAATTTTCACACACACATCCATGCCCGTATGAAGATCGTGTGCTTTGCTAAATGCAGCAGATCCAAGATACTCCGATACATGATAGCGACCCGCGATCACCGAATTTAACACGACATGAAAATTCTTGTCTTCCTCAAACCCAGTTCTGAATCACAATAAAGATACAATTTTTATCAAAATAAACTCAAATCATTATGAAAAATCACTTTTTTATTTTCAATTATAAACATACCTGTTTTTCCTGTGCACGATTTTAAGATTAAACGTCTCATATTCTTCTTCCTGGGCCTTTATTTGTTTCACTTGCTCTTGAACAGCAACTACTTCTTCATCTTCCAATAATGCCCCCGGGTCTTCTTCAATTGGATCAGCAAGTTTTACTTCTTCCTCTTTATGGGCCAGTTTCGAAAGCCCGTGACTTGAAAGCATGAAAGTTTCTGAACCTGCAACATCAGTCTCATCTTCTTCTTCTTCCCTTGAACTTTTACCAGTTGAAGAATCATTACTTTTGTCATTATTTGACTTTGACTGCAATGGCTGACCGTCTCAAGGTGGAGGAAAAGAAATCCCACCATCATTAACATTATTAGACTTATTAGAATCAGACGTGACGGTTTTCTTTTTCTCACTTCTGACATCATGACTACCACCATCATTAACATTATTAGACTTTTGTTTCTTCTTCTCCCACTTTCCTATTAACTCTCTCCGTATCATGAATCTTTGATTGAGAAGAAACTTGATATTCTTTCACATTTTCCGTTTTGATATTATCATCATTATCACTAGGATCAAATCTCCATGTATACAAATCAAGCAGATTGTCTTCCGAAACATAAAACTTTTACTTTTAACTGTTATGTTCTCCATCAAAGGAAGCAATTTCCCATTTACTATCGGGCCCATTCTACTTCTTTCACAATATGCTTCTCCTTTGAAACTTCACCGCTTGTTGAACAATTCCTTCTTTGGCTTCCCAAATCCTCTTTATCTTTAAGGCTAAGATCTTGCATTAAACCGTTCAAATCAGGCCTCTTATCAATCTCACTTCTTAATGCTGCTTCAGCCCGAGCAAACTTATTCCTTTTGAGTCTGCCATCTTTGAACTGCAATAATAATAAATTAATGCATATCCAAGTATACAACCACTAAAAACTTCAATAATAGTGAATAAAAATCTGTAAGTTTTTAACTTAATCAGGATGATTTCAAGCTCAAATCTATGCAGTTAATGCGGTAAAAAAGCACATGTCAGTCAAGAACCGATATTTGAGATATTGGTTATCGCAGTGAGACATCGGTAATTTGAATATCATGCAGAATTATACACACACACACGTATAAAAACGTAAACATATACAATATTAAGAGTAATATCAAAAGTCAAAACTCATGCCACGAAATCTTCCTCCGAGTTTACATCAAGATTATATATGTTTATGTTTTTAATTATATCACGATTATCGTAAACCAAGGCATGAGTTTTCATGTTTCGAGTGTTATATACGTTTCCGATTAGATCAAGATTTCACGGTTGACGTTGTCGGAGAAAGATTTCATGTAGTGTGAACTTGAAACATGATGTAATCGTAAGCCATGAAGTCTTCTTCCTCCGAAGCAAGGCATCCAAAATACCGGGTCAAATACAAATTTCAATCTCCAAATCCAATTGGTTGAAAGATGAGAGTTACAGTTGTGTAATTGATCTAAAAATAAAAACTTTATATGACTAAACTGTTAAAGTATGGATTTTTGGGCGTGGAAAATTAGGGGTTATTTAATCTAATCTAATCTAATCTAATCATCATATAGTATAGTATAAATAACAGTAGAAGAGAATAAGTGCTATAAACAGTAAAGAAGAAAGTGTAGGTACCTAAACCTAGAGGTGGACAACAAAACCGGTTCCTGGAACCGGTTCGACGGAACCGAACCGGAACCGAACCGGTTCCTACCCGTTTTTCGTAGGAACCGGTTCGGTTCCGTTTCAACCCGACGATCCGGGACCGGTTTGACATGTTTGGAGGTGGACCGGGTAGGAACCGGAACCGAACCGGAACCGGTTCTGGAACCGGTTCGACCGGAACCGGTTCGGAACCGGTTATAGCCGTTGGAGTGGTTCTAGCCGTTGGGAAACGGTTTTATGGCCGTTTTTTGACCGTTGGGGTCAAAAATGGCCGTTTTTTGGCTCCCCAAACACCCCACTACTAGTATAAATAGGTATTTGGTGTAATGGGTTCATCACAACACTCAAAACGCAAACCCGAACGCAAAAAAATACAAAAAACGCTATTACAACGTTCTGAGTTCTCTAATCTCTTGTTTTCTCTTCTTCTATATTCATATTTGTTGTTATGGCTGCCTCACAATCATCGGTTGGTCAAGGTTCCACCGCCGGACCAAGTTTCGTTCGTATTGTACCTCATAATCGTAATCAAGAGATTTGGTGCAATTGGGATTTGGTTGAATTGAGTGACCATTCATTGAAGGCTCGGTGCAAGTTTTGTGGGATTTATTTAAACCCACTTTCGAATTCAAATTTGAAGAAACACATCGAAAGACCGTATTGCAGGGCGTTGAAACAGAACGTCGAGTCGCAACAAACGCAAATGGATAGTGAAGGCGGAATATTTACATACCAAATTGATCGAGTTCAAGATCGTATGGCGAAGTTTGTGATTCAAGAAGCTTTGCCGTTTAGCCACTTCGACAACCCTCGCTTAACCGCCATGATTCGAGATACGCTTCAACCACAATACACTCACGTAAGTCGTCATACTCTTAAACGTTATTGTTTAAAATTGTGGAAGAAGGCCAAAGAGGTACTAATTGCATATTTTGAAAATATAAATACGGGAATAAACTTAACTACTGATGTTTGGTCGGCTCCACATGGTCTACCCGAATCTTATCTTTGTGTCACCGCTCATTGGGTAGACCCGTCATCGTGGGAAATGATGAAACGCACCATTGCTTTCGAACTCTTTGAGTATCCACATACGGGAGATAATTTGTTTGAAATTTTAGATTATGTTATAAAAACTTATAAACTAGAAAATAAAATATTTTCAATTGCATTTGATAACGCGTCGAATAATACATCGGCGGTTGATAAATTAAAATTAAAATATACGCCGATTTGCAATGGTGTATTTTTTCACTCAAGGTGTGTTGCACATATCATTAATTTAATCGTGCAAGACGGACTTGCTTCGGATGAGGTTACATCGGTTATAAACGATTTTAGAGTAATGCTACATGAAGTTTTTAAGAAAAGTAAAAAAAGACAAATGGATTATAGAAAATTTTGTAAAGATACGGGAAGAAAAGCTTTGGGAGCTAATTGGGATGTACCTCATCGATGGAATTCCACTTGCATAATGTTTCAAAGTGCTTTGAAACAAAGAGACACTTTACAAATGTTTCATTCTAGTCTTGCCGAGAATGATTTGGCAATCCCCTTTTCAAATGAGAAATGGGAAATTATCAATGACTTATCGACTTTTCTTGAAGTTTTTAAAACATCAACTACGAAACTATCGGGAACGTATTATCCGACAAGTCCCTTGGTTCTTTCGGAGTTATTTTTAATCGTTAACAATCTTAAAGAATTTGAAAATAAAAGTCCAATGTTTTCAAACATCATATTACCAATGAAGTTTAAATTAAAAAAATATTTTCTTGAATTGCCACCGATTTTTACTTGCGCCGCCGCTTTAAACCCAATGTTAAATGTTACGGGGGTTGAATGTGTGATAGACGAAATTTTTTCAGCCTTAGATATGCATGAAGTTGACCCAAACTTTTCAACAGAGGCACAAAATGATTTTAACTTGAATTTTAAATTTATGTATGACTTTTATATAAATAAATATGGGTCAAACATACACATGCCTACGCCGGGGGGGTCTTCATCAAGTTCAAGTGCTCCTAGAGTACGAGACCCCATGATTAGCCTTATGAACACCGTTCGCAACGTAACGGCTAAAAAACAAAGGGGTAACACCCCTTCAAGCGAACTAGGAAGGTATAGTGCATATGATTTCTCTACCGGTTTATCCGAAGAGGAATATGGCACTTTTGATGTTTTGGCTTGGTGGAAGGTAAAGGAAACCGAGTTTCCGATTCTTGCCACCATGGCCCGTGATTTACTAACCGCCCAAGCTTCTACGGTAGCTTCGGAATCTGCTTTTTCTCTTAGTGGCAGGGTAATATCGGTGAGAAGAACAAGACTGAATTCGGAGTCGGTGGAGATGTGCATTTGCTTGAAGGATCACTTGGACTCAATCGATCGTGTTCAACACGTAACCACTCTGGAAGACGAAACACCACTTGATGTTCGAGTGCACGACGAACAAGAAGGCGTTTCTACAAGTAATTCTGATGAATAAGTCGCCACTCAATAATTACGACGAACAAGAAGGCTTTTATAGAAATAATATGTCACAACTTTATATTTATAAGTTTAATGTTTTGTTAGTTTGTTTTTGAATATTTTAAAACATGTAACCTTTTTTTTTGAACTTCTTAAAGTAAATAAAATGAATTTTATGTTAATTGTTTTTTTTATTTAACATGTTATACAAATACGAGCAGCGGAAACGAAAAACGAAAAAAAAAATTATTTTTTACACTGTAACCGGTTGGAACCGGTTACAGTGTAAGAACCGGTTTAGGAACCGGTCAGAACCGGTTCCACCGGTTCCGGGTCCGAGGGTTGGGGAACCGGTTCGGTTCCCTAACCGGTTCGAACATGGAATCGGTTTAAACAGTGATGTTGACTAATGGAACCGGTTCTGAACCGGTTCCGGTTCATTTGACCAACCCGATTTGATCACCTATACCTAAACCCTCTTATATTCCATCATGGATACGGATCTTCTTATTCTGGGTTGCAACCTGAAGAAACATGAAATGAATCTGACCTGATCCATGACGATGTTCCTCGATGTTCGAGATAAAACGAACCACGACTTCATCTTCTTCTCCGGTAGCTTGAGATCTGCCATGGAAATACGGGGGTGTGGAGGTGACTGCTAAGAAATCTCGAGGATCTCTTGTTTACAGACAGAAAAATGGTTATGCTGGTGGCTCTTATTGAGAGCAACAACCCTTAATAAGGAGGTGGAGACCTCCTTATATAGGGAGCCTCATGGCCACCATCATGGTACCCTAATGGGCCTAGCCCAGTTAGGGTTACCTCCACAAAACCCCCTCAGCCCAATAATATTGTATTAGTCCATATAATAAAATAAGCCAGACATAATAAATTAAGGTCGTAAGCCGGGTTTAGTACCATACCCCTACAAGACCCCCAAGTCCAGTGTTGCTCCTAGGCGTGCAAGCGTTTAGGTGGAGCGCTGGACTTCATAAGGTGTGTTAGGATATGAAGCGGTTTTTTCCCCTTTCTTCGGCCTTGTCTTTATTGTCTTTGAGTTTTGAGAGGTTTTCTCCATAATGGTGACATGTTGTGATCCTTATGATAATAATGGTGCACTGGCATGAATAAGATATAGCACGCATCATAACAATAGTGGCGCGGGGCCTGATAAAAGATAGAGTGCGCATCTCGATAATAATGTAATGCAACTTGCGCGCGAGGCAGCTTACGAGCTATAAAAATAATGAAGCTTGCGCGCGAGGCTACTTACGAGCTATAAAATAATGAAGCATACGCGAGTTGCGGCTTATAAGCTATAATATGATGATTATGACTGGCCCACAAGGGCCTCTTCTACGCAGGATGACTATCCCAACTTGTTTTCAAAATAATAATGGAGGCACAAACGGCCAGATAATAATAATAATGTCATAAGTGCTTGTGCGACTCGTAGCCGAACCTGCAAAACATATCAACTAAAAGTGGATGTATTACAAGGTTCCCATCCTCGGGCCAATTATGAGGTGCGCCCAACCTACGTTGGTGCGTGGCCGTTTGGGATATTATTAGGCTCCCGACCTTTATGTTTGGCGTGTGGCCATGTGGGATATTATTAGGCTCCCGACCTTTATGTTTGGCGCGTGGCCATGTGGGATATTATTAGGCTCCCGACCTTTATGTTTGGCGCGTGGCCATGTGGGATATTATTAGGCTCCCGACCTTTATGTTTGGCGCGTGGCCTTATGGGTTTATGAGGATTCCCAACCTTTAAGTTTGGCGCGTAGCCGTATGGGTTTATAAGGATTCCCAACCTTTATATTCGGATGTCTTCCATCCTTAGGCGAATTATGAGGTGTGCCCAACCTAATATTCGGCGCGTAGCCGAGCGGGTTTATTAGGATTCCCAACCTATATATTCGGATGTCTTCCATCCTTAGGCGAATTATGAGGTGTGCCCAACCTAATATTCGACGCATAGCCGAGCGGGTTTATTAGGATTCCCAACCTTTAAGTTTGGCGAGTAGCCATATATTTTGCATTAATATAAGCACTTTTTGTGCCATTTCATGCAAATCCTATATACTCATACATCAAGAAAACACCTTCATTCATCATACAAAAGACATCCAGATCGCTTCTTCAGTCCCCGATGATGGTGGTAGTGAATTTCATCCATGCGGAAGCGTGACGAGCCCCGGTAGTAACCCGCAAAAGTTGTTTACGGACGCGGAATGGCGCGAATCAACCCGCTATGGAACTCTCGTGATCTGCGGGAGCCAGAAATGACCCGCGATACGTCCATGATGGTTGAAGTTAACTTGTGGGAGTGCGCATGCGGCTCTTTATGGTTGCTAGTTGATCCTCGTGAGTGCCCAGATGACACGCCGTTAGTGTTTCATGGTGGCACTGTGCGGGGGCTGGAATATCTGAGCGCTTATGTCACCCGCTGGAGCGGCTGTCACGTCTTGCAGTCCGCGTATATGACCTGCCACGGACGGCTTTTAGCACGTCTACTCACATGTGACTGGTGGTGGAGTTGGTCTACTAGAGGGAGTATGGAGCACGCATAATGCCTGCGGAAGGCGGAATCGACCCGCCCTAGTTTTACTCGGAGCTTTCATGTGGTCTGCGGAAGCTCACAAGTTATCTGCCATTGAGTAAAGATTAGCGCACATGCTGCCCACTATGGCATGAATCGCCGGAATGCGCATGGGGCTTGTCATGGATATGCGGAAGCACCCAAGTGATTCGCCATTTATCACTTAGCGCGCATGCGGCCCGCTATGGCGTGAATCGCTGGAACGCGCATGCGGCTAGTCATGGATTTGCGGTAGAACTCAAGTGATCCGCCATTTATCGCTTAGCGCGCATGCGGCCCGCTATGGCGTGAATCGCCGGAACGCGCATGCAGCTTGTCATGGATTTGCGGGAGAACTCAAGTGATCCGCCATTTATCGCTTAGCGCGCATGCGGCCCGCTATGGCATGAATCGCCGGAACGCGCATGTAGCTTCATGGATATGCGGGAGCACACAATTGATCTGTCATTACCATGCATACGGCCCACTATGGCGTGAATCGCCGGAGCGCGCATGCGGTCCGTTTTGGCTGAGCGTTTAAGTAATAACTGCGGTTCTAATGCACAGGTATGGTACCGTAGCTCTGATGGTGTGGAGGTGCGCTGGTGGCCTTGATTCTGGTACACAACGGCTTTATGACTTGCGAGATGGTGGCCTTCACATTCTCTCACTTGGACGTGATGGTAATAATATATAAATTAATGTCTAAAGTGACATAATATTATTAAAGGTGACAAGGCTACATGCATGTCAGATAATGTTTCCCCAAATTAAACCAGCTGTATTGAATTTTTGTGAAACCCATATTTTTTCCCAACTTATTGCTTTATTGGTGCAATTTCAAAAGAAAAGCTAGAATTTGAGATGAAACTCCTCAAACTTATATCACAAACATTCTGGTTTGGAGAAACCGGAATCAGATCTTCTGCGACATCCTTTAATTAAAATCTGTTGACGCTTTGAAGTTATAGCCAGATCAAAGTTTGGTGTGCATGCGGATCGCAGTTCTGACTCGCGGGTCGCGGTTATAAACGGGTTTTTCCTTCGCACGTGTATAAACTTTCTTGGACATTTTATACTTTGTAAAATTTGCTTTTTATCAAGCGCGGTGCAGACAAGCGGACTCCATGGATCTAACAAGTTAGAGGCGCGGCTCCTCGGAGGAGGTGGTGGGTGATCCTTATCGGTGTGCATGCATGGAAGCGGAGACTTGATCTCCGATGGCGCGTATGCATGGCAGCGGAATCTTGATCCTTGGTAGTGCGCATGCATGGCGGCGGAGTGGTGACTCGTGGGCGCACATGCATGGTGGCGAAGTGATGACTCGCGGCTGCGCGCATGATGTATGAAGGCGTAGTGCACTATCAGCAGCGGCGCGCAAGCATGTTGGTGGAGTGCAACATGTGCATGGCGCGCATGCATGGCGGCGGATTGTTCATCTGCGGAAGCGCACGCATGGCGGTGCAGAGTTGATCAGCGGGACACGCATGCATGCACGGTGACGCGATGATCCTTAGCTCGCAGGCATGGTGACGTATTGTTGAAACCCATCGGCGCACATGAACGGTGGTCGGGTGCTTACCTGCGGAACTAGCAGGTGACCCGCCTTGGTCAGAGTTTGTTATGTCGGAGCACGGCGCCCATGAATGGTGTCGTCTTCCAAGCTCATATTGTACTATTTTTGACCCGCATGGGGTCGTCTTCCAACCCGCATGGGGTTTTGATCCGCGGTGCGCATGCATGGCGGCGGAGCGGTTACTCGCGGGCGCGCATGCATTGAGGCGGAGTCTTCTGTGTAAAACCGAAGGCATGGAGTCGTCTTCCGACCCGCATGGTGGTTTCCGCGGGCGCGCATGCATGGCGACGGAGTGATGACTCGCGGGCGCGCATGCATCACGGCGGAGCATGGATATTTCCGCGGTGGCGGAGTTTTTCCGAGACTGTTAACTTTAGTTGCTCCGGTGGTGATGGAGGAGCACCGATATGCGTGTGTGGGTGACCTCCCGCTGTTTGGAATTTATTCTAAGGAACACACATGTGACCCGCGGTAAGTGACCCTTAGCGTTCATATAGACCCGCGACGTTCATAAGAGACCCGTGTTAAGTGACCCTCGGCAGTGCGCATGCATGGAAGCAGAGACTTGATCTCTGGTGGCGTGCATGCATGGCAAGTCTTAACCCTCGGCACTGGGCATGCATGGCGGCGGAGAGAGGACCCGCCGGCGCGCATGCATGGTGGCACGCAGGTGCTGACCCGCGGTAAGTGACCCTCGGCACTGCGCATGCATGGCGTCGGGGTGTTTCTCCGATGCGGCGCATGCATGGCCGGGAGAGTTTGTCCGCAGCGCACTTGTATGGCGTCGGAGTGTTGATCTGCGGTGCGCGCATGCATGGAGGCGGAGTGGTGATCCAAGGTCGCGTATGCATGGCGGCGGAGTGGTGATCCGCGGGCGCGCATGCATAGCGGCTGAAAGTTGAGCGCGCATGCATGGCGGAGAGTTGAGTGCGCATGCATGGCGAAGAGTTGAGCGCGCATGCAAGGCGGTGAGTTGCGCACAAGCATGGTAGAGGGTTGCGTGCACATGCATGGCGTTGGAGTCTTCTTCATAAAACCAAAAGCATGGAGTCGTCTTTCGAACTCACATGGTGGTTTCCGCGGGCGCGCATGCATGGCTGCGGGGTGCGGATCCGCGGGCGCGCGTGCATGGCGGCGGAATGGTGACCCGCTGTTGCGTGCACCGCGTCATTTTGGAATGGTCTTGATCCCGGCGGTGCGTACGTATGCGATGTGGCTTGTATTCCACCCTGCTATAGTGGCGTTGTTGCGTTACAATGGCGCTGTTGGTATGCTAACGTGTATGTGATCTGCGGTGGCGGGTATTAATCCGCTGTGCCTGTTTTTGTCCGCCTACGCGCATGAGAAAGCGGTTGACACGCCGTGAACGGATTACAAATAACAACATGGTGGTCTTCGTGATGGCGGCCTTCATGTCTTCCCACTTGAACAGTGATGCGGATGCAAGAAACCAAATTTTTGGAGGCGCCCATCCATAATGACGCGGTGTTGTTTCGCGACGGCGCCCACGCATGTGGCGCAGTGTTCTTTTGTGGCGTGATTGCGTAGTGGTGATCCGCAAGTATGATGGCGGTGTGTTGTTTAGCGATGCGCATGCACGGTGGCGAGGTGTTGGATCGCGGTGGTGTGGTGCTCGGCGCCAGCGCGCATGCGTGATGGCGCGCTGCTGCTTCATAGCGGTGAAACTCATGCATGGTGGCATGCACCATGGCGGCCAGATGGTTATCCGCGGTGGTGTGTACGCGTGGTGGCGCAATGACATTACGCGGTGGCGAGGTTCACTTGTCGTGGCACGTATGAATGTTGACGGAATGTTAATCCGCGACTGTGCGCATGTATGGTGGAAATGTATTGAACCACGGTGGCGCATGCGTGGTGGCGATGTACTGAACCGCGGTGGCGCATGCGTGGTGGCGATGTATTGAATCGCGGTGGCGCATGCGTGATGGCGGTGTATCGAATCGCGGTGGCGCATGCGTGATGGCGGTGTATCGAACCGCGGTGGCGCATGTGTGGTGGCGGCGTATCGAAGCGCGGTGGCGCATGCGTGGTGGCGGTGTATCGAACCGCGGTGGCGCATGCGTGGTGGCGGCGTATCGAACCGCGGTGGCGCATGCGTGGTGGCGGCGTATCGAACCGCGGTGGCGCATGCGTGGTGGCGGCGTATCGAACCGCGGTGGCGCATGCGTGATGGCGGTGTATCAAACCGCGGTGGCGCATGCGTGGTGGCGGTGTATCGAACCGCGGTGGCACATGCGTGGTGGCGGCGTATCGAACCAAGGTGGCGCATGCGTGATGGCGGCGTATCGAACCGCGGTGGCGCATGCGTGGTGGCGGCGTATCGAACCAAGGTGGCGCATGCGTGATGGCGGCGTATCGAACCGCGGTGGCGCATGCGTGGTGGCGGCGTATCGAACCGCGGTGGCGTATGCGTGGTGGCGGTGTATCGAACCGCGGTGGCGCATGCGTGATGGCAGTGTATCGAACCGCGGTGGCGCATGCGTGTGCTTGTTGAATATAAGGTATGCTTACACATTGAAACTTGAACAAGGTTGTAAGGAAATTATTTTTACTTAATCCTTAACAGTTGTCATATTTCAAGTTATTTTGCGATATTCTGAATATGCTGACACGTGCCTTGGCATTTCATTATTCCTCTTTTGAGCGACGTTATCGTGCATTTATTATAGGGAATTATGAATTTTTTAGCCTTTACGTGTCAGTATGTGTTACTCTGCCTATATCCATTATAATCCCATGCGCGGCCCCGACCTGAGACCTTAACAACTATGCTTTGGCATGTGCTTTGCCTTAGTTGTGCTTAGGTATTTTTATGGTCCAGCTGCGCAATACGTAGGATGGATGCTATGAGTAATTTGAGCTAAGGCTCATATTATTGGGCTAAGGCCCTGACGTTTTAGAGTTAAAACTCGTCAACGCGTCAGAGCTTGGAGCTCGCGCATGTATGTTTTACTTCGTTTTATTTTTAGTTTGATGTCAATACAATGTTGTCATATTGCTCAAAATTAATAAAGGGAAGTGTGAAACATGTATGCAAAAGGTAATGGAACGCATATTAGTCTGGTGAGGGGAGTCCATATTCTTGGTAGAGGTCTGTTAGGCTCTCTGCCGCCTTCCTTCTTGTCACCTTCTCCGCGATTAATGTCTTTTTGGGGTTGGGCGCGCATGCATGGCGGGAGTTGAGCGCGCATGCATGGCAAAGGGTTGCGTGCGCATGCATGGCGTTGGAATCTTTCATAGGTGGTGGAATGTTGATCCGTGGCTGCATGCATGCATGGCGGGGTAGTGCATTATCCGCGGCCCGCGCATGCTTAATGGTGGAATGCTCATCCGCGGGGACGCATGCATGCATCGGGGCGAAGTCTTCCACAGGTGGTGGAGTGTTGATCCGCGGCTGCACGCATGCATGGTGGTGCATCAGCCGCGGCGCGCGGATGCATGGTGACGAAACCTTCCACAGGCGGTGGAGTGTTGATCCGCGGCAATGCGCTGCATGGCAGTGGAATCTTGATCCTCGGCAGTGCGCATGCATAGCGGCGGAGTGGTGACTCGCGGGCGCGCATGCATCGCGGCGAAGTCTTGATCCTCGGCAGTGTGCATGCATGGAAGCGAAGACTTGATCCTTGGCAGTGCACATGCATGGCGGCGGAGTCGTGACTCGCGAGCGCGCATGCATGGCTGCAAAGTCTTCTGCGTAAAACCAAGGGCACGACTGACATGGTGGTTTCCGCGCGCGCTCATGCATGGCGACGGAGTGATGACTCGCGGGCGCGCAAGCATGGCGGCGGAGTGGTGACTCGCGGGAGCTCGTGCATGACGGCGGAGTCTTCTTTGCAAAACAAAGAAATGGAGCCGTCTTCCGACCCACACAGTGGTTTCTGCGGGCGCGCATGATGACGGCGGAGTATATTGATGGCTATTATTTTGAGGCTGTACACAGCCTGTCATTCTCCCAGAAGATGCCTTCCCACATGAGTCAAAGATATGCAAATATGATGGTACCCACTGCAAAAAGAGTTGTACTTGTGTATTCCTTTTTTACACCCAATTTTTGCTTTGTGACTATATATCTAGAACTTATTCCAGCATTGAACACTGAAAAATCATATCTGGATCCGGCACCCATTGCGTATGAACGCAGATCTAGAGAGAAACAAGAATATCGAACGTAACTGTTGCTCAAACGGAATCAGATCTGAAGGAATTAGAACCAGATCTAACCTCCGTCACTCTAGAAACACAGATCAAGCATGAAACGGGGAAGATTGAGGTGTGGTTCGTTACCGTCCCACGGATGGCGCCAATGAAGAAACATGAAATGAATCTGACCTGATCCATAACGATGTTCCTCGATGTTCGAGATAAAACGAACCACGACTTCATCTTCTTCTCCGGTAGCTTGAGATCTGCCATGGAAATACGGGGGTGTGGAGGTGACTGCTAAGAAATCTCGAGGATCTCTTGTTTACAGACACAAAAATGGTTATGGTGGTGGCTCTTATTGAGAGCAACAACCCTTAATAAGGAGGTGGAGACCTCCTTATGTAGGGAGCCTCATGGCCACCATCATGGTACCCTAATGAGCCTAGCCCAGTTAGGGTTACCTCCACAAAACCCCCTCAGCCCAATAATATTGTATTAGTCCATATAATAAAATAAGCCAGACATAATAAATTAAGGTCGTAAGCCGGGTTTAGTACCATACCCCTACACAACCCTAAAGGTAATTGGGGGTTGAGAGTGGGCAATTGAATTGAGAAATGGGTAATGATTCAAAGATTCAAGTGTGGTTGATTATTTGAATGGCGAAGAAGAAGAAGCCCTAGAGAGAGTGTTGAAGACAGCAGTTGTTACTCTGTTCACTTGTGTTCTTTTCTTTGGGTATATTCCCCAATGCTGACTTCAACTTAGGTCATTAAGTTACAAGTTTAATCATATTTAACTTTTGTTTTAAAATATTTAAAAACGTTCTGGTTTAGTTTGGTTTCGTTTCGTTTTGTATTTTTCAATTCGGGTTCGGTTTAGTTTTGAATTTTCTTGTCATATAAGTTTGAAATTTTTGTGGTTGGATTTTTTTTACCTAAATCATTTTGTGGCTAAAATATTTGTAATAGTTAATATTTTTTACCTAATGAACTTGGGTATAAATCATTTTGTAATAGTTATTTGATTACTAAACATTGAGGCTAAAATAAGTTATATATAAAGTAACTAAAGTTGAAGGACTTGAAGTGAAAATTTGAGTTTTGAAACCCATCGCGCTACGCGACGGACTTAACCAAGGAACAATTGTGATACGCGACATAGCCTCCATAGCGAAACGACACGTGTCCCACCACGTGGAGCAAGCACGTGGTAGATGCGGATTATGATGAGTATCGCGATACGCGATGAGTCTCAAGAATCGTCTATATAAAGGGGCTTACGGCATGTTCATTTCTCACGTACCAAAACACACTCATTCACACACTCTTACCTCGGGAAGCGTGTCAAGTCTCGTAGTACATGCCAAGTTTCAAAGTTCTAACGGTTTAAACCCTAGAACGTGATATAGAGTAGAAGTGTTGCTCGATCAGCCTTAGGTGTGTAACCTCAAATACCCGTGTAAGATAGGGGTTCCGCTTAAGTATTATTTTATTATTATAATGGCTTAGACCATAGCCGGGGGTATTGTAACACCCCGTAACCGCAGCGGAAACGTACACGGGATGCAACAGACACATCTGATATCAACAGCATTGCTTATAAAGAAAATACCACTACATTAATTTATAACATATTACATTGTTGCGAGTTTCGTTACTGTCTAGGTGTTACACACATATTTTACCGATAAGACATTAATAAATTCATTACAAAACATAGAGCAGCAAGCTTCCAACAGGTAGCACAGATAGTTAAGCACATATCAATCATTCCAACTTGGGCATACCTAGAAAACATGTAAAGAAAACGGGTCAACTACGAATAGTTGGTGAGTTTCACTAATTTAAATAAACACTGACAAATCATTTTAATAATCATTTATTAGCAATATAATCATGCTGGGAACTATGTTACCCCAGAACATTTCCATTAATCTTCTGGGAACTATGTTACCCCAGAACAATAATAACCTCTGGGAACTACGTTACCCCAGAACAATAATAATCTCTGGGAACTATGTTACCCCAGAACAATAATAATCTCTGGGAACTATGTTACCCCAGAACAATAATAACCTCTGGGAACTATGTTACCCCAGAACAATTAATACCCTCTGGGAACTATGTTACCCCAGAACAATTAATACCCCTAGGAACTACGTTACCCCAGAACAATAATAACCCCTGGGAACTATGTTACCCCAGAACAATAATAACCCCTGGGAACTATGTTACCCCAGAACAATAGCACATGATAAACAATTTATATATTCTGTGCATCAAACCATAAATACAAGTATTTCCATACGATCGGTATGTACTTAAATACTTTAAATAAGACATGTTTTCCGCCCCGGGAAAATATATTTAAAAACAGTTCATTAAAAGGGGCTCGTGAAAACTCACCTTTTTGTGAGTCGGTGGGTAATACAATGAACAGCTACGTGCCTGGATCTGTAATATAATATCTAGTCGTTACTATATAATTCCCATAAATTAAATCCGTGTTAATCGGCACATCTGGGGACATTGTTAACCCAGTACTGTACTCGATCCGGGGACAATGTTAACCCCGTGACACTCCTAAGGACTCAGATTGTGCCATTACTTAGAGTCGGACGGTCAAAATTATCATTTTTATGTTTTCCTTGATTTGCGTGCCTAGCACGGTCATCCGTTTTTAGTTTCAAAAATGAGTTTATTCACACTTAACCCAAAAATGGTGTTTGACTGTTAATTTAGTTAAAGTGATGAAATTAGAGCTCGGTTTGGACACCCCGTTTGGCCGCGGGGCCCGTTTCCGTCATTTAGGTGCCGGAAACAGTAAAATCGGTTAAAATTACCCAAATCATCCGAATTATTTTCGGATGATTTATTTTTACTTAATTTACTTAGTTTTATGAAAATGGTCAATTTTTAGGTTTTTATATACCAGTCAGCTCGCTTATGCGAGTTTTGCCGGTTTACACGTTTTAAGCTTTAGAAATTTGTTTTTATGTTCTTTTTAGCACAAATAATTACCCGTTTAGTCTCGGGTCTTGAGATTTTGTACAAAACTTATTTTGACAGTAATAAATTTTACAAAAATTTTCCAGATTTATTTTTTTATATTTTCATTTATTTATCTATTTTTAAACATTATTAAAACACTAAATATGTCAAAAATACCAAAAGACTTTAGAAAAATCCCAAATTTTTCCGGGATTATCCTTGCCATTCTCATGACTCCCTGGAATTTTTCCAGAACCCAAAACTCATATTTCAAGCCATTATCACAAAAACCGAGCTAGAAAGCCCTAGAACTCGTTTTACCGAAAAGCCCCTTTAGACTTTTCCAACTGAGCTCAAATTTTGTGTGTGACTTTTATATGTTATAAAAAGCTTATCCTAAATTTTTCAGAATTTTTCATCAAGTTTAGCTATTTTTCACCATTTTTGGCCAAAACCGAGCATTAAATTCACCAAATATTCATCTTTTATCCAAAAATTACCAAATATTCACAGATCTCATATTTTCATGTGTAGATCATCTCTGTGAAATTTCGTGACCCGACTCTAAGCGTGCTACAATCTGTCCAAATTTCATATACACACGAAAACCGAACTATCTTGTGTTTTCTAGCTTTAGATCGCCAAGATCTTGGTTTCTAGCCTTTGCTAGCCGCTAGATACAACACTTACAAGCACAATAACACTATACCAAGCAAGTTACACCAACAATCAAACCATTTCTTTCATAGTGTCGGTTTTGATATAAAAACAAATGTTTTAACCGTAAAAATCCGTTCTCGACTCTTTTTACTTATTTCTTGGACCAAGATCCCTTGTATAACATGTATACATCTCTTGATCATGCAAGAGTCGGTTTCATCTCGAGCTTTCACCCGTCTTTCCCATGGAAAACTCATTTGGCAATATTTCAACCGTAAAATTTCGTTCTAAACACTTTTAACTCATCACTTGGATCAAGATCCTTTGTATAACTTGTAT
Source organism: Bidens hawaiensis (assembly GCF_021521415.1). NCBI lineage: Eukaryota > Viridiplantae > Streptophyta > Magnoliopsida > Asterales > Asteraceae > Bidens > Bidens hawaiensis. Next base: position 188,218 of record NW_027496671.1, read on the forward strand.
ACATCCCTTGATCACACGAGAATCGGTTCCATCTCGGGTTTTCACCCATTTTTCATATGAAACTTCCTTTTCTCAAGATTATAGAGTTATAAACAAGAATCAAGCATTTAAACATGTATATACCTTGAAAATTTTGGTTAAAACTTGATGATCTTGGAAGAATGAAGTTTGAGAGGATTTGGGAGAGAATTGGTGTTAGAAAAAAGAAATGAAAAGTGTATAATGTGTGTGTGGGTGAGCCGGCCTAAGTGGTGGTGTGGGGGGGGGCCACATCTCAAACCATGGCCACACATTTGGATTACACAATCCGGATAATGTTGTGGATAATCTGGTTCAGTTCGTTTCTCGTTTAAACTCGTAATTCGGCTTAAAACGAGCATAAAATGGTCGTTTTTCGGGTTAAAATAAAATTTACATAAAACTGATTTAAAAACTTTAAAAACTTAACCCATGACATTAAAACATCATATTATTAATAATTACGCATCTTTTTCGGCTTGATCGATCGTCTCTTGCTTGGTTTGGTGTTAAAGGTTTCGTTCATCGTACCGACGTATTAATAAATCGAAATCCTTTTTCTGTGCTATAATTCACTTATCCCGAAGCATTAATACTTCGTAAACATCACCAAACATTATATACTTCGTCTATAATGAAATTCCCGATTCGTTCGGGTTTCGATAATCGTTCATTGGTTAATCATAATTCCAATACGATTCACTATATAATCGAGTATGATTCGTACTGTGAATCATATATACTCGTATATACGTACTATAACTCATATAATCAATATTAAATGACACGTAAATAGTATATTCCGGCTAGGGTATACCTGGATTTGCCGGAATCGTTACAGGTATAGCCCAAACCTTGAATACATTTAAGCATAACATAACTTTTCATAAGCACATGTTATAGTTAAAATATTGTTTCTTCATGAATAATAAACGTAAGCTTTTACATGCAAAGGGTATAGTTAGTATAATATTTCTTTATGATTAAGAAATATAATATTTAAAATGTTATAGTTAAATTAATGTTTCTTCTTGAAAAAGAAACCTAGTATGGATGTTTCTTCATAAAGAAGAAACGCAACACATAATTGATAAATAAACAAAAGGACTAAATGTTCAAATATTTTATATAAATAAATGTTTTGTACAAACAAATTGTTGTCAAGGTTTAGCTACAAAACAGACTAAAGGTCTGAAGCTAGATCGGTGATCAGGATATTTATACAGAGATTATTCCCGTACTATAGGTCCGAGGTAACAATCAGAAGCAGGAATCAGTAACAGAAACTGATCATAAACCGAAAAGGTGAATACGCCCTAAAACTTTTACAAACTCTTTAAAAGTCAAAATGTTTGCATAGGATCTATGAATCCTTAAACCTTGTGTTACAATAATAAGAAACAGACACTCTGATTAAAGGTATGCATGTGTCTAGATCCATTCATAAATGGTGACTCAGCATTCCCTGAGGCCATGCTTATCATCAGCATGCCTCTGGAAGCCTACGGGGCTGTTCAGAGGTATGATTTGTGTATATATTTAATTATACATTTACTTAGGGTAATTACAATCCATTAAATTGGGTGCCTAATTAGTTGCCACAAAGGTATTATTGTTGATTTCACAATGTATTAAAAATATTTTACAACATAGGCAGTGTCATTCACCGGCTGTTGGCATGTTTTCCCCCCACATTTCAGGGAATCAGTAAGGTTAGAACAAACATGAAGATTGGATTAGAAAATTGGAAATATAGTCATTATATGATATCTGGGGGCTCAGATATTTTATTTTAGAATGTGAGAAGGAATCATATTTTCAAAAGATATGTATTTGAATTATCAAATGGGTATTTAATCCCAAGTTTTCAATATAATTGATATAATGCTAAATATATATAAATCTCTTGTATATTTAATATAATATTTTATTAGTTTCCGTTCGATTTTTATTAGAATTTGTATATTACTAATATATTTGAATAATGTAGGTTTCGAGACTCGTTCATGGCTAAAAAGGGCGAAAACAAGCCAAACCGGTGAACCGGAGCATCATAATTGAACCGGACCGCATCAGAATTGAACCCGACCGCATCAGGAAATGAACCGGACCGGTCAGCCCCTCCTCATCTAGAGCGCCGCGCGACCGGGCGCGGCGCGCCGGGCATCCTGTTTCGCGTATTTTCTTCGGTTTTTATCAGTTTTGGGCCCAGGATACCTATTTAAACACCCCTAAACTTAATCCTGAGCATACCCTGCGAACCAGAGCCGAATTTGGAGTTTCCTGGAGCTTAGGATTGCAATATTTGGTGGGTTTGAAGACTAGGAATTAGCCGGCGAAGTACTTATCATCCAAGAACGAAGACCACGAGTTTTATCGCTTTTAATCTTCCGTTCTTATTTATTTTCGTCATGATTTCGTCTATTATTGTTTTGTTTGATTTTAAGATGTTAGGCTAAACATTATAGACTGCCTAGGCTTATGATGAACCTTTGTTGACGTTTGATTTTGACTTGGGATTTATTTATCGTTATGGTTTTTATGAACTAATTAAAAGGTTTAATTATATTAAATTGATGCATATGGATATTTAGGATTGTTTGATTAATTATTATTATTCTATAGTTGCCTTGATTATTGTTTGTCATTATGATAGGTCGCTATTAGGTCAATTACTTTGTGTTCTTGATTATTTTATGATTGATATGCATTAAGATCATAGGAATAATATTAGTTAATCAAACAAACCTAAGTGTGCTGCTAACCTAAATAGCTGTAAGGTGCTATGTTATTGATAGATCTTTGTTGATCAGGATTGCTAGATTTAGTTCTTCGTAAGGAGTCCGTCTAGGTTTGATCGGTTAACTTTGTTTATCGAATCAATTGAATATACTAGACTGCCTTTGATTTCCACGCTGTAAGGTAGGATTTCATATAAAGGAACTAGTTTGTAATCAATTAGGTGACTAAGGAACCTTGATTTTTAATACTGGTGTGCGTTAAAACTTATTAGAAATCCATAGGTGTCTCTTGAGAAGGGTCAGAGGTCCTGTTTGGGTTTTCTCTTAAGCGTCTATTTTACGATCCCAGTTCCATAACTAAGTATTATCCCGGGTTAATTGATAACTGAAATTTAGGGGATTCTAGCCTAGGTAGTTATCTTGTCATCATTTGAATTAAGTCTAGGGTTAAGTCATTTTTAAGACTTTAGTTTTATTAATTAGTTTAATTTTAGTTTTTAAGTAAAACCCCCTAATAATAATAGATAAATAGTCGTGTCTGTAGTTAAGTCTAAATTTAGCTAGTTAACGTAATTTAAAAAGTCTTGTGGGTTCGATATCCGGACTTACTTAGCTATAGTAGAGTCGATCGGTTCACTTGCCGGTTAGTATTTTAGTTAAGTTTAAGAGTCTAGAATTTATTACTTAGTGTCTAGATTAGTGTGTTTTTATATAACTACTTTTAGCACATCAATAATAATATTTTATTCAAAGACTTCCGCTAAAAGAAACGTAACTTTAATATATTTACAAAACAGGTAGCAACTAATGGGTCACACGCCTAGCCCCTAAGTCGGGGTGTGACATGTTGGTATCAGAGTCATCGATCTTAGCGGTTTAGGTATTTAGTTATACCTAAGCTTTGACCAGGGATAAGTTTGATTTTATTATAGAATCATTGGTACTCGATTGAAAGTATTAAAGCATCATTGTTGCGGATAAGATATAACAGTACGAATAAGATAGGAGCACCTTCCTATCCCTAATGTAACTTCACACAGATGTCCAATAATTATTCTAGTCTAGGATCATTTTAGCCTCCCTCCGGTAAAGGAAAAGGAGATATGGGGACAGCTCTACGCCTAATTCCTGTATTCAGTGATGAAGATTCATACCAAACCTCAATGGAGGAAGATTCGAATTCATTCGATAAAATTCCACCAGTTCCAAAGAGTTCAGATAAGGATATGCATGGAATAGGATCAAGTAGATCCAAGAAACCAATAATGTCAAAAAGAAAAGAAGTAATGACTTGTCCAGAAGAATATCCTCAGGTACAGAAATATTTTAAATTTCCGGCAACTCAAGATCTTTACTTTACGCATACTCAAGGTGAACATCTGAACATGAATTATAATTCCTCAGAAGGAATGTACAACATTGAAGATGATTCAACTCATTATGAAATCAATGTTACCAAATTAGCAGAAGCGATGCTCAAGAAAGAAATAGAAATGGAAAAGAAGGAAAAAGAAAAGGAAAAAAAGCGAGAATACCAAGAAGGGCAACAAAATTAAGAAATTGATTATTTGCTGGAAGAAATAAAGAATAAGAACCATAGTAGTTGTAAACAGTGTAGTTGTAATAATGTTGTGCACTCTTGTAACTATAGTATGGTAAATAAAAAAATATGTTTTGATTTCCCCGAATATTAAACTTATCTTTAAAATTTATTGTAGTATGTCAAGAGAAGAAAGTGCAAAATAATGCAAATAGTATGGCATGTCTTTAACAATTACTAGAAACACATACTGTATACATGTTAAAATAATGCAAACTATGTAAACTAATAGTTAATTTGATAAATATTTGTTATTGTAATCACCGAAATTGTATGACAAACCTTTTTGTTTCAAGCGTACTTTACCGAGAGAAATTGAGTTTATTAGGTGTGAAGTTGAGAACCAAAGGTTTGGCTTCGACATTTCATCACATACTCTAGCTTAGTAGCGTGCACACTTTATTCACACATATGTGAAGGTAATGTAAAAGTATATTTATACATGAGTTAGCATTTACCGTCTTCAACGTCTATCACGCTTTATTCGATCTCTTGGTTTCACAGTGAAAGTGTACGTATGTGCTTCACTTCCAGGTCTTTCTCTTATCAACCTCATTCATGTCAAGGCAACGTTTCTAAATCCTAAAGGTACCTAAACACCATGGCTTTCATTTGATCTATTTTTATACTTGAGATGGATCTTTAATACGATAAAATTTCAAAATTTTTTGAACAATAATGTTGTCATAATAAAATTTGCGTGTTTATGTATAAGTTGACTAACATTTCCTATGTTGATTTCAGTATAACTTACATCTCAACTTATTAACATAACTCGGTTCTTAAGTTCTTAATTTTTTATGTCGTACATTAATACTATAAAGTATAAGCAATTAGTTAAGGGAAAACCACCATGATAGTGGCTTGCAATAGCATTGCATACGAAGGCATATATGTTCATATAACATGCTTGTGACACATAAGCAACATGCACTAGGTTAGCACATATATGACCTTAGTATATGCTACACTTTTACATAAGGAATGATAAGCGAATCTTACCTCGAAGTGCATACTCAAAACCCAAGACATTCGGAAGGGATAAGAGGACATGTATCGGGCATGTGACAAGCATGATATTTGGTGCTAGCGTGATCGATTACCGCATCAAAAGCGAGCATGCTTAGCTGTGAAATTATCCTCCCATCCACAACCATTGTGGCCAAACACGTGTTGGTGAAATTAAAGTGAACTTTCCTTATTAACCAAGAATATCTGTTGTTCACGCCTAATGTAGGATTTTCCTAGGATGTTAAACACAATCTTCCTCTATTTCACGATAATAGTGCATTAACCGTATTCTTTGGTACCTAGAATCTACCTTATGTAAGAGACTAAGAACCATGAATCTTATCTTATCTTACTACACTAATAAAAGAAAATGTTGAAGCTTTGGTGTCAAACATACATTCCTTCTAATTCTTAATCTCTCATCTCATTCATTCTAGTTATTCATGGGTCATGGATCAAAACATTTTTGTCAATTGGGTTATAACATAGTGTGGATTTTATTCAATATTCAATTAAATACCATTTTTATACACGAAGTTTGATCAACTACACAACTTTAATACATTCATAAGCATTTTGAGAATAATAATTAAAATAACAGACCTTATTTATTTTTATTGTTTGACAAATCCCGTGTAATACACGGGTTCAAAAGCCAGTGGAGTTGTATATGTACTAAATCTTGGTACATTTATATCTGTGTTTTTGTTTGTTTCTTTTCATATAAATCATGATGCATTCTAAAAATCTTAGAACTTCATATTCTCTTTCATCACTTGTTTTCCTCTATATAGTAATCTGTCTTTTTGTTCACCAGATAACTTAATTGGCTTTTTCAATGGATTCTTCTTCATTCGTTCAACCTCTAAAACACAAAGTTATAACAAAGAAGCAAATATCTATAAAATAGTCATGTTTATTCGTTTATAAGCTACTAAATCTTATACTTACTACTATTTCAACTTTTAAGTTTTGACATAGAATACCCATTACCCAATTGGTTTAACCAATAACATAAAATACTAAACCAATTTATGTGACATAAAATATTTGTTTATAAAATGAACGGGTAAATAAACAGCTGGCCTGAACTTAATTCATTTCGCTAAACGTGTTTACATTTTCATTCTAAAATTGACCCAAACGGTTTAAGATAAACGTAAAACTTATGATTTTCATGTTGCATTTTTGGTGTACAAAATCATATAATCTATGCCATGCTACAGTTTTGTGTGTGATGCCATTGGATTCCGTTTGACAAGATAGTCTCGATGGTATCAAAATGTCACTCATTATGGCATAACTAAATAATGATTTTCAACAGTTCAATAATTTTTATAAATATTTCAAGGGCTTTAAAAAATACCTCAAGCTATCACATGTCACTGGTTAATATTTTTGTTCAATTTAAGTCGCTATAATTTCCATCATCCATATGATATCAGGTTTGGTAGAATTTTGTCTCTATCTATAATTAGTGGTTCAACATCTCCATGATATGATTTTGTTGTTTGTACATATATATAGACATAAGATCACGTTCAATATTATTATTGTTATAGCAATAATTATTATTACTAATTTACTATTGCTATTAATGATATTTTAAGAAACTGACAATAATATTTTCGTTGAGTGTTGCATTTCGCGTAAGCTCATCCATGCGAGTTTGTTCACCTTTTTAAACTTTGTTTTCAACTTTATTACTTGCATATATTATTCAAAAAGGATGCCTGAATTATAACGTGTTTTATTTGATGGTTTATTAAGTAAAAGTCATAAAAATGTAACATTTAATAATTGTGAAGTATGCCATTTTATTACAAACAAGTTAACTTGTTTTTTGAAACATATCCATTTTTTTAATTTATTATTTGATACTTTTACGTTGTATTTTTAACAACTTTTCTTTATAATCCATGAGATTTCATCATTTGAAAAGACAAAGCCTTATCCAACACCTTAATATCGCTAGGACAAAAGAATTATACTTTTAGGAAATTCTTTCTTAACTTTAATTTCTTATAAATTGTTTAATGTTTATCCTACTAAGTGATTTACTATTTGCATAAACTTTTATTAAGAATAGAATCAATTTATTTTATTTGAATTCGTCATTTGAATGTTCATCATGTTTACACAAATAAACAAATAGTGAAACCTACTATGAAAAAAATTATTGATATTTATACCTCATTGTCTATTTTCTAAATTCGTAAGGACAAAATCCATCAAGGAATATGGACGGAAATTTACATATCAAAGAAATATAAAAAGGTTCAATCCAATATTTATTCATTACAACAATCGACCAAACTAAAATGTAAGAGTTGACTAAGACTTCGTGACACGGTTCACTGAAAATAGATTTCACACTTTAGTAAGATCATTTCTCATGATACAACAGTTGAATAGTTCTAACGTCGGAGATTAACTTCAATGAATAATTTTATATGCAATTAATTAGCTTATTAAGACCACTCTCATTGGTAAACTGGTTTGATTTGAAACACTGTTTAATTAATATATATATATATATATATATATATATAATTCACCAAATATGGCCGAACCACTTGCTCCCACAACATAGTTTGCCAACTTTCATCATGCTCACGTGTCATTCATGCATTGGTTCAAATTTTAATTTGTTTTTCCTTTCTTTACATACTAATTAATTTTAACACTAAAATTGTTTTTTCTTAATAACTTTTAATAAATAAGTTTTAAAAACAATCTAAAACACAGTATTGTTTAGTTTTTTTTTTGTGTGAACACACAGGTATAAATTTTATTAAAAAACATAAGATTGCAAAAAAAATATTTTTATAATAAACTAAATATTAATCATTATTGATATACATTATCCGACACTTGTCAACTCCGTATTTATTCATAAGATTTTTCGGATAAAACTTATTATCTAAACAATCTAACATATTTTTATAATAAACTAAATATATTTTTAAATTAAATATATATTGGTTATTTTTAAATAAAGAAATTATTTTTTATATTTATAAAAACTTTTAATAAAAAAACAACAATTATTAATAAACAAAACAATTACAAATTATATTTATTTAATAAAAAATATTGAAGTTTGGGTTGTTAATGAGTGTGAAATGTTTGGGTTTGGTTGGGTTGGGTATGTGGAAGAAAGAGAAATTAATTTTATAATAAAGTTTGGGTTAGGGTGGTTTGTGAATGGAAATGGTCTAATAGTCAAAGTATTTATTTATTTATTTACAATCATGATAATTACAACTTGTAATTGTTAAGGATTTTTTTGATTGAATAGGTGGTTTTGTACAAAAAAGAAGTGGTTTTAGGTGGTTGACTTTCTTTTAATTGATTATAGGTAAGTTGTTATTCGTGATAGATGATTAGAGTGACACCTTAACAAATTTTTCAAGTGACGTTCCATATCATCAAGTGGTTGTCTATGTTATCGAAGGTGTGAAGGTGGTCAGGACATGTGGAATCCTTTATCTCAAGTAGAAGGTTATGAATAAGATGAAGAATTTATAAAATAGTCATGTTAGTATAAAGAAACTGGTTAATAATAATAATAATAAATCATAAATTAATGATAATATTTGTAATAATTATAATAACAAAAATCATAAGTTGATAATAATAATAAATATTTGAAATAATAATAAACCTTAATAAGAATCTTAGCCTACTTAGTTAAATATGTGTTGTATATGTTAATATCATTTAATAATTTATAACTTACTTTTATAAAAATACAAGAAAATAAAAATACAATACAATAGAAACTAAAATACAATATTAGTGGATGTTCAAGATGTAACCTCAAAAAAACAACATGAATTATTTTAAAATTTTTTACTTAGATCTTTCATGGCACGTGATATATTATAATGTCACATTTACCTCTAAGTCAAAAATTTTAAAATAATTCAAGGGGTTTTTAACGTAACATGTTGACCACTCGCTAGTATTGTATTTGTTGTATTGTATTGCATTATATTACTTTGTACTAGCCCGTGTATTACACGAGTAATTGATGAAAATTTTAAACTTTAACCATTAAATGAAATACAGTCAACAAAATAGTCATATATTGCTAATACAATTACAATTTACATTAAAATTACAAAATTGCATAATTAAGATTACTCAAATATGTTATCCGATCCTCATCGGGAAAAACACCGCCATTTGGAAAGGTTGCTGACGTGTCACCCTAATTCTCTATAT